>NW_015505563.1:494064-539865 GCF_001515645.1 Sinocyclocheilus grahami | reverse complement strand
GTAAAGTTACGAAGCTACGAGAATACTTTTTTGCGCAAAGAAAAATAACGACTTTATTCCACATTTTCTTTCGTCTGAGTAATTAATGACAGAATTTTTGGGCAAATTAACTAACCCTTTAAAATACAAAAAATTAATAATATTTCACAATATACCTTACTGTATTTTACAGTGAGCATAAGAGACACATTCAAGAGAAAGATTTAAAAAAAAAAAACAGACCCTAGACTTTTGAACGGTAGTGTATGAAAGAGCCAAATTATCAGTATCATATTTATGAGTTTACCGGAGTGTTGCTATATGGTTGATTTCTGTGGTGTTCTGGGGGGTTGCTAAAGCATTTCTAGATGATTGCTATTATGATTGGGGTTAATCCTTCAGGGCAAGTCTATGGAAGTCTTTCGCCAATTTGGCTTAGTTTTTTGTACACCAGGAAAAATCATAAGCCTCTCATCAATGAGCTGCATGATTTAAGATATTAAGTCCACAACACAAAAGCAGGATGAGTTATGCATTTTATGGTTGGGGTTTAAACAAGAAGAATATGAATCTAAACAAATAAACCACCAAATAAACTCCAACCAACCAAAGAGGGCAAGCAGTCAGAGCATTTTATATATGTGACCCTGGACCACAAAACCAGTCTTAAGTGTAAATTTTTTGAAATTGAGATTTATTCATATAAGGATAAACCTGGATAGGACAATATTTGGCCGATATACAACTATTTGAAAATTTGGAATCTGAGGGTGCAAAAAAATCAAAATACTAAGAAAATCGCCTTTAAAGCTGTCCAAATGAAGTTCTTAGCAATGCATATTACTAATCAAAAATTACGTTTTGATATATTTACGGTGGGAAATTCACAAAATATCTTCATGGAACATGATCTTTACTTAAAAGGGTCATATGATGCTGCTAAAAAGAACATTATTTTGTGTATTTGGTGTAATGAAATGTGTTTATGCATTTTAAGGTTCAAAAAACACATTATTTTCCACATACTGTACCTTATTGTTTCTCCTCTATGCCCCGCCTTTCTGAAACGTGTCGATTTTTACAAAGCTCATCGGTCTGAAAAAGCGAGGTGTGCTCTGATTGGCCAGCTATCCAGTGCGTTGTGATTGGCCGAATTCCTCAAGCGTGTGACGGAAATGTTACGCTCCTTACCATATTGTGATGCCTGCGGCAACCACATGTGACGTTCCCGGGCTGGACTCCGCTTCGTCCATGGTGAAAGCCAATCCGGCAATTGACAGTGCGAAGTTGAAGTATTTCCTCAGCAACCAGCACGGATCAGCTCCAGGCATAACAAAGCAGATATCGTCCTCTTTTGGAAGGCCAAACAAAGTAGTTTCACTTTCACAACGAAGCACACAGCGCCTTCACGACATGGCGGCGGCAGCAACAATACTACAGCGAGATTAAAAGTTATGCCTTCTTTCTTTGCGTGAACATTTGGGCAGTGTTATGCAAATCGTCCCACATAGTGATGTAGATATGTGGGGGCGTGTTAGAACGAGCCGTTTTAGGTAGGTGTGGCTGACTCTTAACTTTTATAAAGAATATCTCTTTGGATTTGAGACTTTAGTCTTTGCAACTTTACAGATCTTCTTTATGCACCAAGAGCTTGTAACACTCCAAAGAGAAAGGAAAAATTGAAATCGCATCATATGACCCCTTTAATATCCTAATGATTTTTGGCATAAAAGAAAAATCTATCATTTTGACCCATACAATGTATTTTTGGCTATTGCTACAAACATACCCCAGCGACTTAAGACTGGTTTTGTGGTCCAGGGTCACATATGAGCATATGTGTTTGTGTTTGCAACTCACCTCTGGCAGCCCACACATAGCACGACGATGAGGATGGTGACAACGAAGGCTGAGGCGGCGGCAATGGCCCCCAGCAGCAGTACTTTGCCGTAGGGATGAGCAGAGAAGTTCACCCCGTCCTGCATGGAGGCCATATGGAAGTGCTAACACACACACTTTCACGCTCGCCCTCACACACGCACACACATATGCACACACACTCTCAAACACTGTCCACAAGATCTGAAAGAGAAAAGTGAAGGTGCTAGAATCAGTTCTTTTGCTTTGTAAAACAAGCCTTTTTCACCCATCAGAGGGATAACAAAAACGAATCATATTCTTTCATTCCTCCCTGCAGCCATTCTCTAGAGTGTGAATGAATGACAGAGAGTGAGTCTCCCCCACACTTTCTCTTGTTCTCTCTCTGTCTCACTCTAGTACTTTTATTTTGTCTTTCTCCTTGTGTGTGTCTCCTGCAGGTCTCTCTCTCTTCTCTCCCACAGCGTGTTATTTTCTGCCCACTGACTGTCACTCAGCGTTTGTGTGGAATCATTTGTCTCAGACTGGGGGGCATTTTTCACTTTTCATGCAAAGATTCATGAGCATCAGGTACTTCACCTGTCTGTCGCCGTGAACAAAGCGACAGTAAATGCAGTTGCTGAAAGGCTGAGCTTTTACACTTCACTTTAAAGCCCCTTTCTAAACAGTTACAGTGCTAGGAAAAAACACTATATTTTGCTCTCTATTGTATGACAGTACACTCATGGTCTTGCCCCTTGCTCTGCCAACTGTTAAATTACATTGTTTTTAAGAACACTTGATTTAGTAGAATAACATTAGATGACTAAAATAGTAGCAGAGTCCCATCATAGTAAGCTCATACTGAAAGTGTTGCAGGGCTCGGGGGTCCAAGTGTTCAGCTACTGCTAAATGCGCCATGGGTCCCAGGGGCCAATGTGGTCAGCTTGTACTGTATTTGCCAGGAGCCCAAGTGTTAAACTTCATTTGACAGTGTCGGGACACACAGCCTGAGGCTTTGGAGGCCCCTGGCAATCCGTGATGAACATGTAGAAACTAATGGCAACAATGTCCAACCTGCTACTGTGCATCATGTGTATATATATATATATATATATATATATATATATATACTCTTCTTTTTTCTATAAGGGACATCGCGGATGACGGTGTAGGAGAACAGCTGCATTGAAATAGTACAGTCTACACACTTGATTGCGTTATTGCGTACACTTCTCCAATTGTCCAACTTTCTCCATTACATCAGAAATCTTCTGAATAGGCCAGTGCTTTTGAATGGAGAGCAAGTTCTGAATCGTTCAGTCACCTTTTGTTTGCACACACAATCCAGCCTTTATTTTTCAACATGAAGACTTGTACTGCTGGTGGCTGTCCAATGAATTCAATGGCTATTTCTGACTTACACCTTACAGGCATCATGCATGAAATGAAGTACGTGGATTTTGTCAGATAAGGAATTAGCCCAGTTTTAATTATTTTGGCTCTTGGTTTAGTACTATCAAAGGGAAGTGAGTCATGATAAGAGCTAAAAATACCTCACAAGCTCAAGCAAACAACAGCGTGTCGAAATACTAGGACAATGCAAGGGAAAAAAATATCTTTCATTGTGACTTGCTCTTTGTCAGCCTGAAAAAAGGCCTTTTTACTATAATGCAGTTGTCAGTAGTGTAGTGCGCATGCATACTTGCCCTGAGTTGCACCTGAATTCCCGGTGACCCCTTTTAAACTGTACACAGGTCTCTTGAGTATGCATCAATGAAAGAATATGCCTGAAGATTAATGAGTGGATCCATCATGCACTGACTCCCTGTTTATACACAGAAAACAGAGACTGTGTTCAAAGGCTGCCAGCTTAAAGTAAGGAAAACTGCTGTGCTAGGCTAAGGCATGCATCCACACTCTCACATAAATTTGAGTTTTAGTTAACAGATTTAGTTGACAGCACATACACGTGTGTGTGTGTGTGTGTGTGTGTTTATTTATTTATAGCAATATTAAATAAATATACACTGGGGATAACAAAACCTCCAAAAATGTGCACCTATTCTTAGAGTAACCTGATGTAATGTTGTTGGTAGGCTAGCACCATATCTCCCAAAATCTATGTGTATTTTGTGTTAATGAAGCTCTCGCTGTCTCTCACCTTCACTTTCTCAATCCTTCCCTCCCAACTCTTGTGGCGCATCATGGTTTTAATGATCTGTTTAAACAGGATCACCTCAGTGGGTGAGCAGGGACACAGTCTTAGGTGTTTGCAGCTTGGTTTCTGAACAGCTAGAATTCTTTATGTGGTTCCTTTTTAATTCTCACGCACATTTTAATCGACTAAAGGCGTGATCACATTTACCGTTCTGCTAATTAATTCAGTCTTTTCGACAGACTTTAGTCAGGGTAGTGCCATATTTAATTTTTGACAGGAATGAAAACAAGGCTGTGAGGGATAGAAGTACAGTGTGCTCAGTGGATTGTACTGTTGCCAATTGTTCAGCTGATGAAGCATCTTTCCAAAAAGCTTTCAGAAAAAACTCCATAAAACAGTATTGACAATTGTTTTTACATGATCTGAGACACAGTGCAAGAAAGTCTGAAAGCCTTGTTTTCATCCGTTTTCATTTAAATATGGGGTCTTCCCTTATTTTATGTATGTAAGAATCCACACAGTCTGCAATTTCTTGTGAGGACAAAGATTTCCCAATGCAGATTTGGCAAATTTGCTACATTGGGCTGTTGACCAGCAGAAATCTGCTTGGTTTGAAAGTGACTTCTTTGAGAGCTGTGTTTCATACATCACTACACTATTGACAATAATGGATCTTTTTTTGCCAGCAGTTTTGCTGAAACTTCGCTAATGTGACTGCGCTTTAACTGCTTAGTTGGTTGGTTCAAAGGGTCAAGGTTTGGCATTTAAAAGTAACAATAGGTATTCTGACTTAATGCAGTTTTTCAATGAACATATCTATTGCTAATATTCAATCATAGTATAAGAGATGTTTTACTCAAAATTTGTCTAGAGTGCCTATGGCATATTTCAAATCTCATTATTGGCAATGACATTCTTCTCATATCTTTAATGCCTACAGACAAATTAAATGCAAAACGACTGAAAGCTTCTCTCTTTCTCTAGATTGCCTGTTTTTAGCACAATTTGAGTTACTCAAAATAAACAGACGCGGATATTGAAACACTGATGACCATACTAAATCCCATTGTGATTTTAATTGGAGGTGAATCTAAATTTTGCTCATGAGCTGCTTATTCAGGTTGCAGTGGTGTGACAGAATTTGCTGGTGACAGCCTAATGGCTTATGAATTGAGCTTTCTTTGTTTCTACACTGAACAAAATTATAAACGCAACACTTTTGTTTTTGCCCCCATTTTTAACGAACATTTTATTGATGGCATTTTGAATGCACAGAGATACCGTGACGAGATCCTGAGACCCATTGTTGTGCCATTCATCCACGACCATCACCTCATGTTGCAGCATGATAATGCACGGCCCCATGTTGCAAGGATCTGTACACAATTCCTGGAAGCTAAAAACATCCCAGTTCTTGCATGGCCAGCATACTCACCGGACATGTCACCCATTGAGCATGTTTGGGATGCTCTGGATCGGCGTATACAACAGCTTGTTCCAGTTCCTGCCAATATCCAGCAACTTCACACAGCCATTGAAGAGGAGTGGACCAACATTCCACAGGCCACAATCAACAACCTGATCAACTCTATGCGAAGGAGATGTGTTGCACTGTGTGAGGCAAATGGTGGTCACACCAGATACTGACTGGTTTTCAGACCCCCCTGGACCCCCCAATACAGTAAAACTGCACATTTTAGAGTGGCCTTTTATTGTGGCCAGCCTAAGGCACACCTGTGCAATAATCATGCTGTCTAATCAGCATCTTGATATGCCACACCTGTGAGGTGGATGGATTATCTCGGCAAAGGAGAAGTGCTCACTAACACAGATTTAGACAGATTTGTGAACAATATTTGAGAGAAATAGGCCTTTTGTGTATATAAAAAAGTCTTAAGATCTTTGAGTTCAGCTCACGAAAAATGGGGGCAAAAACAAAAGTGTTGCGTTTATAATTTTGTTCAGTGTAGTTTCCCAATCACATGTGAAAGTATCTGATGAACTGCAAAGTTACAAAAATCATCATCTCCAAAATGACCTTCAGCCACAGAGCACTGTGTCCTACCTAGGTCTGATGCAACAAATTTTCACTGACAAGAAGTGTGTCTGTCCACATTGAACATGAAACTGCTGTCCATTGTGAGGTGATTTGCAAAGGCGATTTGCAAAGATTCATTAAAAAAACCTTACACTCCCTTCTGGGAACCCCTGGTTTTTCAATAAAACTTTAATACTTAAAATGAAGTTTTGATTGCTGTATTAAATTGAAACCTGCTTATGTTACATCATATTTTTTTTTTACGCGTTTTTACAGCGTTGCTCATTATAACCAATCACACACGATTCTGTTGATCTTAGGAATGCAGTGGCCAATCAGAGGCGTTCAGATTAGTCATCACTAAAACCCCAGAGTTTTGTTCAGACTGAAACTCGCGAATTCCCTCATCATAAGCAACAAAGTGCAGATGTACGTACGATGTAAGTTAGAGATTCATTTGTCATACCGTGTATGGACCACTTCATTGATTATAAGAGTTGTGAGTGCTTTAACACTAGCTAGACTGAATGCTCATTTAGAGTGTTCTTTCACTGCATGATTCAGTATAATAAAATGCATTTAGAATGCTCCCAAAATTCAAGATATGGGGGCAAAAAATGTATATATTTATATAATTTTATGTAGTTGATCAATATCACACGAAGAGTGCCATTTTTTTCACAAAAATCACAAATGTGATATTGATTTTATACAACAGTTCAATAAACAAGAAGTTAATATTAAGAGACTTACGTTTTAGACACCATATTGCCTATTTTTTGCTCTATTTCGCCAATAAAAATGGTTTCAAACAAAGCCACAGCACTGTTTTACGTCTCTGAAAAACATGACAGTGTTTCGTTCCTGAATGAATCAATTGTTTAAATGATTCGGTTCAATAGCAATGACTCACTTATTAACAGTGACTTGTTGCCACCTACTGGCGGTTTAGGGGGTGCATTAAAGGACCCCCATTACACCCAAAAATATATACTTGGGAGGAACCCCTGGTTTTTCAATAAAACTTTAATACTTAAAATGAAGTTTTGATTGCTGTATTAAATTGAAACCTGCTTATGTTACATCATATTTTTTTTTAACGCGTTTTTACAGCGTTGCTCATTATAACCAATCACACACGATTCTGTTGATCTTAGGAATGCAGTGGCCAATCAGAGGCGTTCAGATTAGTCATCACTAAAACCCCAGAGTTTTGTTCAGACTGAAACTCGCGAATTCCCTCATCATAAGCAACAAAGTGCAGATGTACGTACGATGTAAGTTAGAGATTCATTTGTCATACCGTGTATGGACCACTTCATTGATTATAAGAGTTGTGAGTGCTTTAACACTAGCTAGACTGAATGCTCATTTAGAGTGTTCTTTCACTGCATGATTCAGTATAATAAAATGCATTTAGAATGCTCCCAAAATTCAAGATATGGGGGCAAAAAATGTATATATTTATATAATTTTATGTAGTTGATCAATATCACACGAAGAGTGCCATTTTTTTCACAAAAATCACAAATGTGATATTGATTTTATACAACAGTTCAATAAACAAGAAGTTAATATTAAGAGACTTACGTTTTAGACACCATATTGCCTATTTTTTGCTCTATTTCGCCAATAAAAATGGTTTCAAACAAAGCCACAGCACTGTTTTACGTCTCTGAAAAACATGACAGTGTTTCGTTCCTGAATGAATCAATTGTTTAAATGATTCGGTTCAATAGCAATGACTCACTTATTAACAGTGACTTGTTGCCACCTACTGGCGGTTTAAATTTCACATTTTAAAGTACCTTTTTATATATTTTTTAAATAATTTCAAATATCAGTATTCAACGTTTTAAGATTAAAATATCAAAACATTATTTGTGACCCTGGACCACAAAACCAGTCATAAGGGTTAATTTTTTGAAATTGAGATGCTGAATAAATAAGCTTTCCATTGATGTATGGTTTGTTAGGATAGAACAATATTTGGCCGAGATACAACTATTTGACAATCTGGAATCTGAGGGTGCAAAAAAATTAAAATACTGAGAAAATCGCATTTAAAGTTGTCCAAATTAAGTTCTTAGCAATGCATATTACTGATCAAAAATGAAGTTTTTATATATTTACGGTACGAAATTTACAAAATATCTTCCTGGTATTTTCATTTCCTAATGATTTTTGGCATAAAAGAAAAATCGATAATTTTGAACCATACAATGTTTTTTTAGCTATTGCTACAAATATACCCAAGCGACTTAAGACTGGTTTTGTGGTCCAGGGTAACATTTATGCATTTGTAACTGCAGGTTAAAGCATTTATGCCTTGCATTAAACAGTGTGTATATGCATCTAAATGTCACTTCAGATGCAGCTTCTTTGTTTCCTCTGCATTGCATGAATTTTGTTGATAATGATTTTATTTGTTTGGTAACAGTCCCAAATGACTTACTATTGTAATTGACTTTATTGATTAAATGTAAGAATTGGACACACTTCTAGAATAAAATGGCTTTACAAAGGTAAAAATGCCTTAAAAATAATTTTAAACTTGTTGGAAAAGATTAATTTCTGTCACTGCTGTGAACTGGCCACCACACAGAATCAGCTGTCTATGACAGTCCTGCAGCGCAACACACTCAGCAAAATATCGTCTGATTATCGATCGTTATCGATAAAATCCCAGAAAATATGGAGATATAATTTTTTGTCAACATCGCACACCCCTAGGCTAGATATTTAATTCTCCTTTGCTTAGTGATTGTTTGGTACACCCAATTCATCGTAAAATAATATTTTATCATAGAATTAGGTTTTCTCAATGATAACGAGGACAAGACAAAAAATATGCATCATATACAGAGTTTTATTTTTTCAGTTTATTTTTATTTTTTAATTGTGAGGGGGGGGGGGGGCTGGTTAGGGGCTTTGACACAATTCGAACACTGCATATTTTCATTTTTAATTTAACTGTTATTCGCAATGCTTCATGGGATTTTGTCCAGTTTTCAAAAACATTTTTGCTTTAAATAAAAGTTTGTATTGTTGTGATTCACCTTGGTTAATGGCTTATAATGCTATAACGAAGACTTTTTTAAAATCCCTATGGGGAAAATGAATGAAAAAAATACTTCTACAGTACCAACCAATGCCGCTTAAAAGTGTACTGGCACTAAAGAACTCTGAATGAGCAGGAAGTGGGGCTTCCCAGCTTGATGCAGCAAAAATAGACACCAAACACTCATCAAAATATCCTGTAACAACATGTTTGTAGCTAGGACAAAAAAATAGTTTTTTTATTGAAGAGTTTTGTCAGGATTCAGATATAAAGTATTTGCTAAATGACGACTATTTAAACAAAAGCAAAACAATCCTTCATATTGCAAACTTGTACTAGTATGTTGTCCTGTGTGTTTCTGGAAAGAAAGGGGTGAGGACAATGCTGAAAACAAGCACTCCATCAGGGATTGTTCTGTCATGAGCACATCATTAGTCTGAGGCCAGATGGAGCTTGATGTGACTGTGTTTCACCCCACTGAATGGCCGAATCACATGTTAGTCCTATTGATTTGTGAAGTCATTCCCTATAATTATGTTTTTCATGCAGGGACCTAGGCAAGCATGAGCTGGGTGAATAAAATAGTTCCAGTCACTGACAATAGGTGCTGTTTAGCACATGTGAATATGCGACTAAACTAGACTGTTACATAAACCCAATCAAAGGTATTATAGATGCTAAACTTTCTAACATATTGCCATATTCTGCATCTACAGAACATGAGCGGCATTTCAGTGTGATTTATGGCTTACTACATTGAGTCTTTCCATTAATAATGCCCATAAATGATAAAACTGTTATTGTTTTTCTAGTCTGTAAATAAGACGACACTATTATTGTGGTATAATCAATACATGTTGGTTTGCTCCTGTCTTAAGTGGGCGATTCTTGGACAGAATAAGCTGCAATGTGGACCGGACCTTATGTTGTTTATGAGACTCAGGCTCTTTTAGTCATCACAGAAACATATATATGCACACACATATGTGTTCTGTCAAAGTTCAAATTCAACTATCTCTCAAAAATAGCACAGTTAAACTCCCATCACACTTTCTGGACTGAGTCGAACTTGGCAAGTGTGAGGAGTTTGTGGCTAAATCTACCTCTTGTCTTTGCTGGGCTAATTAAACAGCAAAGAGCTTGTTTCCTGTGTAATTACACAGATACTGTTTGGGAAGAAGCAGAGCCTGTCTCTGATACTGAGTCCCTGTCTTTAATCTCAGACTGATTAATTTGCCTTTCTGAAAACCAACTCAATAGAGCAAGACAAAATCCTATTTAATTGGTCAAATCAGCTAATGCTGCGCTATTATTTAGGACAACCAGGACAATCCCCTTAAAATTATTACCATTTCATATTTGATTAATGTGACCAAGCAAAACGAAAACATCCTGTTCGCTCTTAATTGGAGACTTTCAGTCCACCACACATTTTTAAATGAAACACAAATGATACAACCCCTCTAGCCTTGAAAGCTACTAACAGAAGTCTTGGTCTATTAGTACAAGAAATTATTACATACAACTTCATGACTAAAGTATAAATTAATTTAGCCAGTAAAAATGTGTAACATGTTGTTAAAAGTTGATAATGATTCCAGATTATATATATATATATATATATATATATATATATATATATACTGTATATATATATATATATATATATAATTAGGTAGAGATGTAGCAATATTAAAATTCTGGCTGATACTGACCTGTGTAACTTTCAAATCATAAATATTTATTAAAGGGGTGGTTCACTGGCTTTTTTCTAGGCTTGATTGTGTTTATGGGGTGCAGTCTAACATGTGTCAATGCTTCGTTTAAAAGAAGAAAAAGCATTATTTTTCACATAATTTACCTTTTTTCCACACCGCTCTGTCCCTTCTCTGAGAAACACGCTGATCATTGCCTGCTTTTATGAAGCCCTGCCTTCAGAAATAGGCAATAGGCTCTGATTGGTTAGCTAGCCCAGTGTGTATGAAATACGCCTTCCACATATGAAAGATAACGGAAGTGAGAGAAAAGTGTTTATTATGTTTGAAATATGGATATTTTTCTTACAAAAACGCATGGATTCACTACAGAAGACCTTTATTCAACCCCCGGAGCCGTGTGAGGGACGTTTTATTATGAATGCGTGCACTTTATTTGACGACTTGTGGACTGTTCAACTGAAACACCCGCTGACTGCAATGATAGAGCTTGGAATAGCCAGGACAATTTTTAATATAACTCCGACTTGATTCGTCTGATAGAAGAAAGTCATATACACCTAGGACCAGAGGTGGACAAAGTACTCAACTCCATTACTTGAGTGAAAGTACAGATACTGCTGGTCAAATATTACTCCATTACAAGTAAAAGTTGTAAACACAGATTTTTACTTAAGTAAAAGTACAGAAGTACTTGCTTTTAAAAGTACTTAAGTACCAAAAGTAAATTTCATTTTTTATGTCAATGTACTGATTTTTATTGCACGTAATACTTGCAATACTTCTGAAGCAACTTAGAATACATTACACCTACTAGCTTGTAGTATCTTTGGAATTGTCTAATATATACCACAATATTAACTTCTTATTATTGAATTGTTGTAAATAAATATCACATTTGCAACTGGTCAGTGTTCAAAAAATGCTTGGAAATCTCTTCATGTAGCCCCAAGAGTGATTACTGATAAACTGTCTGAAAAAAAGACAGTTTTTAGAGAAGAAAAAAATCACCCACTGACTTTCAAAGCTGCTACATAGTAACAACTTTCTACTTCAAGGACCTTGATAGAAATGTAGCGGAGTGAAAAGTACAATATTTGTCTTTCAAATGTAGTGAAGTTAAAGTCATAAGTTCCCAGAAAAAATAATACTCAAGTAAAGTACAGATACTCAAAAAGTGTCCTTAAGTACAATACTCAAGTAAATGTACTTAGTTACTGTCCGCCTCTGCCTAGGACGCTTCGACGGTGAGTAAAACACAAGCCAATTTTCATTTTTGGGTGAACTAACCCTTTAATTATAGTAGGCCTACATAATCATTTTCATGATATGGCAGACAACTATTGCAGATACGATGTTGGATTGTGTCTCAATGCCTGGAAATTAGATCCAGTCTCTTTACTAGATCCCATCAGAATATATCAGTTTGGTCTGGTATCCAAAACCAGCTTGCAGAGTTTTGTCTGAGACCAAAACCAGCTCACTAAAAGTCTTCTATCAGACTGAGAGGTTGACAGAGGAAGCCGTGAAGCCACAGAAGGAGGAGGAGATGAAATGATAATATAAAGTGGACAGGGCTTGTTGAATAAAGTCTGAACTTTGGAACTTAGCAGACAGCAATTGTATATTATTTTGTATAAATGAATAAAAATAAAACATCAAAAACTATTTGATAACTTGTACAAACAATTTTCACTCAGAAATTAGGACAACTAGTAAATGTAAATTTACTCATCAATAAATAAATAAAAACCTTTAATATTGGCAAATGTAAAACATCTATAATGTAATGAATTATTAACAGTATATATGTTAAGGAAATATCCTTATTGAGACTAGTTTAGTTATGATATATAACAGCAGGGGCTATGCTAACCAGCCAAACCCATCCAACATACTTAAAGGGATAGTTCACCTAAAAATTTTGTCATCTTTTACTCACCCTCATGTCGTTCCAAACCTGCACAAGTTTTTTTTTTTCTTATGTTGAACATTAAAGAAGATATTCTGAAGAATGCTGGTAATCAAACAGTTGATTTTCCCCATTGACTTTCATAGTATTTATTTCCCTACAACTGATCCCAACAACTGTATATCTTCTTTTGAGTTTAACATAAGAAAGAAACTTATACAGGTTCGGTACGACATGAGAGTAACGCATTACGTCATTTTCATCATCAGGAGGGCTCGCGGAGAGCAGTAATGGATCCAACAGTGCATGCGCGAGGTGAATGTTGAGGCAGAGTAGGTGGTACTGCGCATATGTGTCGAGCTCGTCCGTACCCGCTCATCCACGGTTGAATATACTTTGAAAGCTGTGCGGACGCAGCTGTGCGTGAGACGGAACGCAAGGTGGAAAGTGAAGTATACCCGGGCCTTAAATGATGACAAAAATAATTTGGGTGAACTATTCCTTTAATGCAGTTCTACAAATCCAATGCTTAAACTACTGCTCCCTAGCGGTTGTTGTATGCAGTTGCAGATATGCAATATCAAACAACAAAAGCTTACATGTCTCTTGAGTCCTCCATGAAGCCTCAGCATGTCCAGACTCCAGTAACTCCAGGTCAAAAGCACATGATTAATATTTTTTATTTGAGGTTCTCTGTATTTCATTTCTTTTATGGGTTGCATGTGTGTGAAATTAATCTTGTTTCTTTAACAAAAAACTAAATCAGATCACGTAACAATGGCAGGTCTCCATCTCTATGTCAGATACCAGCTTCTATTTTCCAGTCAATTACTTCCCCAGAGAAATAAAGAGAAAGAGTGTGTCAGTTTGTAAGGAGCTCAGGAACAGGGAAGAAGAAAGAGAAACAGAGAGAGATTGGGGAATGGCATGTTTTAATTACTGTGAAGCCCTAGATTTCAGTCAGAGAGAAACTGGCACGTCCCCCCAAACCCCTGAGACATGACTCTCTCGCCTCCTCCCCCTCTCGTTTTCCCCTTTTCACTCTTTTCCTTCTCTTTCTGTCCATTCTACATCAGCAAAAAGAATGGGGGAATGTTTATAAGATGAGATGTAGGCTACACTGCAAAAAATTATTTAAAAAATGAATATAATGAAACAAAAACACATTTTTAGTAGCCGTTCCTATGCTGTATCCGTAACTGTAGTGGGCAAATTACTATCTGCTTTTTCATTGGTAGTCGTGACCGCATCGCACACCGCTCAACTTCTGTCGCTGACGTTCGTGTCATCAGAAATCAACAACTCTCATTGAAAATGAATGACTTCCTGCTGCTTTGTTGCTGTAAATCTCTGTATGTGTGAACAGCCCTGAAGTCTTCTCTGAGCAGCATGTTAGCATGAGGGATGTTAAATGATTTATTCGCAAGCAAGCGGTAAAACAGGGTGTCCTCTTTCATCTTGTCTTGAGTTTAAAACAAACACATCCTTAAAGCCAAACTCCTCAGCGCTACCTTTACATAACTGCTTTGTTCTAAGATTATAACTTGTTCAAGAAGTAAGAATAATTGACTGTTGATACTATTAGTTACAGCTGTACTGCTGCTACTATTTCCATCCTACAGCACTAACAGCTAATGCTACTAGAACTCACTTCAGAGAACAGCTGCAGTGTGTTCATATTTACAGCTACAGTGTGTCCACTGGACTGCCTGTAGTTATATTTGTCTGTTACATGTTTTGTTATCTGTTCTGCACTGTGGCTCCAGGGGTCACTGTAATTTGTTTTGTCTCCTACCAAGTTGAAGAGAAATAACACTTACTTTTGCTTAGTAAGAATAAAAATGATGAAAAATATCCTATTGAAGGAACCATATATAATGATCAAACTTAAGGGTCCGCTGTTTTGACCTGGAGCAGTAAGCAACCTCCTAGCAACCATCTAAAGATGCCCTAACAACCACCCAGTATACACCCTTTTAACCATATAGCAATCGAATACAAAAAAAAACTCATAACACATTAGCAACACCCTGGGATCCATCCAGTTCACCTGTTATCATGACTGTGAAGGAGAGTTTTGCACTAGCAAACATCGCTCAGATTTTATTCAGAAAATGTAATGTAAATTCATCATCACTGTAAAAGGTAAACAAAACACCCATTAACTGTCGCTTAGAGCAACATACTGTAACTCTACTCACGAAATTTCCCTAAATGGGTTACAGGAAACAACCGTCTCGGCTCAATTAAGTTGCTGGAGTGAATTCACTTGTGTATCTGACACTTTCTATGAACAGGGTAAAAAATAGGGTCTGAAACTCTTTCGTTTTAAGGAAATGATTGGTGAGAGGATGTGTGTAACCTTGAGATTTATTTGTCATTTTATACCCGGTTAGCAAAAAACCGAATACTTAAATGTAGTTGAAAACCCGCTTGGAGTGATCGATTGGAATGACATTAAAGGACTAGTTCACTTCCAGAATAAAAATTTCCTGATAATTTACTCACCTCCATGTTGTCACGAATCCGGTTCATGGACTTCGGTCCAATTACCACCAAAGGTCGCTCTTCCATTTTAATGACTCTCTCACTACACAGACTTTCACATGTCACCCCGGACTACATTTCCTAGCAGCCATTTCACTAATCACACGTTCACCTGAAACCAATCACACACACTATATAACACCCACTCATGCTGCGTTCAAGTCCTCCTGGGACGTTAGTACTTACGAGTTGACAAGTCGTAATTACGACGTCAGGTGCGTTCAAGTCAGTTTAGACGGCACAAGATGGCGGTGTACCTTCTTTTAATAAATTACAAGAAAATACAACAAGGTCTGTTAACTCTGCTTATAGAAAATGAAGAGCAAAGAATTCGCATCAGGTGTCTTTTGTGTTTTTAATATTTTTTTTAGACCAGGATCCCAGTATAACTGATTTTCACCATCAACAAACGCTAAAATACAGAGATTAAAAAAAGCTGTTAGCTAAATGCAACATGCAACATGGCAAATCAAAAGATTTTTCACCTATAGGTGCAAAAAGTATAGCATTTTTTTACTTGGATTTCATTAACTAGCTGCGTAACAAGAACATGACCAATTTAAGTTATAAATTTAAACAAAAATTTACCATCAACTACAGACGTTGCATCCATCGATTCCGCCATGTTTCTCATTGACATGCCCCCAACTCGGAAACTCCCCAACTCGGAAACTCGGGGCTTAAAGAAAATTTCGAGTTTCCCACTCGTTAACACAACTTTGTGGTGGCGTTCATGTGCGTTCAACTCGTAAATACGATCTATCCGACATGACTTGAACGCACCATCAGATCCTGTTCAAACTGCCGAGTATTGTTTAAGCGTTTATGCTGTTTAGCATAGCTACTTTACGGAGCCAATTCCCTGTCATTGTTTGAGTTTTCCATAGTCTAGTCATAGTCTTGCCTTGCCTGTTTTCTTGTGTTCTGATTCTTGCCTGTGCATCCTGGATTACCCCTCTCGTGTGGTCTCTTAAAGGTGTGGTTCATTGCGATTTCCCTTTTTTAACATTAGTTAGTGTCTAATGTTGCTGTTTGAGCATAAACAATATCTGCAAAGTTACGAAGCTGAAAGTTCAATGCAAACGGAGATATCGTCTTTTAAAATTCTGGCAGTTTAATGCCTACAAAAACAGCTTGTAGGGACTACAACAAGCTACCTCCCAGGTTTGTGACGTAACAAACCCAGATAAACCCCGCCCTCGGGAAAAGGCAACAAAGGAGGCGAGGCCATGCTGCGCTGCTTTAGAGAAGAGGAAGAGAAAACTAGATGTGCACGTAAAAAAAATTTCCTATATGAATCGCGATTCTGTCTTCTAACGGTTCTAATGGATTCACAAGTTTCAAAATCAATGCTCTAAAGCAGCAGTTCTTAATACTGTTCCTCACGTCCCCCTGCTCTGCACACGCTCTGCATCTCTCTCTCTCTCTCTCTCTCTCTCATTCAGCTCAGCTCCAACAATGAACTGTTCCAATTATACACTTATTTTCACATAGCTATGAGAAGTGTCAAACATGGATGCGCGTGCAGTTGCCGTACTGTATTAAATGGGTAATATGATGCGATTAAAATTTTCCTTTCTCTTTGGAGTGTTACAAGCTCTTGGTGCATAAAGAAGATCTGTAAAGTTGCAAAGACTAAAGTCTCAAATCCAAAGAGATATTCTTTATAAAAGTTAAGAGTCAGCCACACCTACTTAAAATAATGGGTTTTCATGTTTTTGAATCATCGTTCCGGCCTGACAGGGCATCATCACAATATGATAGGGGCGTAACATTTCCGTCACACGCTTGAGGTATCCGGCCAATCATAACGCACTGGATAGCTGGCCAATCACAGCACACCTTGCTTTTCAGACCGATGAGCTTTGTAAAAATCGACGTGTTTCAGAAAGGCGGGGCATAGAGGAGAAACAATAATGTACAGTATGTGGAAAATAATGTGTTTTTTTAACCTTAAACCACATAAACACATTTCATTACACCAAATACACAAAATAATGTTATTTTTAGCAACATCATATGACCCCTTTAAAGTTTTAATCAGGATAAAACCATATATTAAAAGCTAACATAAGCAGTAGCATTTACAAATAACAGCATATCTAAAAGTATGAGACAACAACAAACAAAAACATAGGCCTACCATTAAAAGCCATGCTTGCACAGGTTCTGCACGATCCTCTTCAATAATATCCTCTGCTTCTCAATCGGGCTCAAATTGATAAGCGACATTAACGACGCCATTGTTTCTAATACAACTGGAGCACATGCCGCTAAGGTGAGGGGCGGGATGCTTAGACACGCACTAGAGGCGGTTTAGCCAATCACAACACACTGGGCTATCTAACCAATCAGAGCCCATCGCCTATTTCTGAGGGAGGGGCTTCATAAAAGTAGGAAATGATTAGCCCGTTTCTCGAGAGAAGGGACAGAGCGGTGTGGAATAAAGGTAAATTATGTGAAAAATAATTAGTTTTTTTAAAAAACGAAGAATTAACACATGTTAGACTGCACCCCATAAACACAATCAAGCCTAGAAAAAAAACAGTGAACCACCCCTATAAGCATTATTTGTATAATGTTATTATTTATATAGCCTACTAATAGTATTTATGATTTAGATTTTTTTTCTTTTGTGATTTTTAAAACCTGTTCAATTAATTAGAAAAAAAAAACAATGTGGACAAATTACTGGTGTCATGAACAGCCTCTGAACTGTAAGAGAACCTAAACACAATGACTCAAAATACCACATTTTAAGGTCACCAGAGATTCCTGGCCTCACGACCTTTGTTTGGAGGAGACAAGGACCTCTTGACCTCTCGCTAAGAGACTGTTGAAATGTAGTTTTGCTAGTAGCTGAATCATACTGGTTTGATCAGAAAGGGTCTCTTCTACAGGACATTACTCTCAAGCCAAGTCAGCAAACATTCACCCTCACAATCTGTAACTATAGGTGATTTAATTGGGGAAAATAATTAGGATTTGGTTTCAAATGCTCTTCTGGCAGATATTGCAGGTCTAAAAGCCCTGCAGACACAGACACGCATATGCACACACACATATGTTCAAGGACAGATATAGGCTGTATGTTTCCTCCTGTGAGGAGCTATGACCACTCATCTGCTCCACGATAAGGCTGAGAGAAGGAACTCCTCTGCAGTTCACAGTATCATCAGCAGAGCCTCAAGTTTAATGGATGTCTGCCTGCATGGCCTTATCATAGACCTACAGCAAATCTCTGACGCTTCTCTCAAAATCTGAAGGCTCTGTTCACTTAGTATGGGCCACCCCAGGATAAACAAGAGGTTCAGGAAATTGAATACAGCGGAAACACATTTCAGAAGTGACAAGGTGTGTGATTCATGTAAGAGGTTTCCAGAACAGAAGAACTGAACATAATGCTTTTCTAAAAGATAAAATTTGAAAGTTGTCAATTTGAAGATGAACTTATATATTATAACCTGTAATAACAGGGATTCCAACCAGTGCAGCCTTCTTGCCTATTTGGACAAAAAAAAACAACTGTAAATAGAAAACAGTTCTTTACCCCTCCCGAATGTGAGCCAATGTGGGATTTCTCTTTCATTGAATGGACAGTACAGAACATTCTGCTTGCATCGTCTTATGCTCATGGTTGGGGACATCATATCTGTTCCAGTCTCCACCAATCAACAGGAAGCTTATATGACTGAGCAGTTTGGCCCCGATGGTCTGATTCTCTGCAGCCACTCTCACAAACTCACATACTTGACACACTCAGAACCTTCATCTGTCTTGTATGACAGGTACATTGACAAGCCTTCCCTCTACATAAGTGTAAGTAATGTAATTCATTCCAGTGAATAAATTAAATCACCAACACTAAATCACTGGATTTTTCTGAATCCGTTCACAAAAATATTCATTCAGATTCGTAGCCAGTAGGTTAACCAGTGTCTTGTGTTATGAGTCAGGCCTGGTTCTACAGGGATGCTAGAGGGCTATAAGCACCCTCAAACGAAATCAATAGCACCCTCAGTTAAAGTTGTAATAATGGCATTTTATTGCAGATTTTGCAAACTATACTATGGTACTATTTCTATTTTAACGTGTTTTTGCTGTGTTGAGCAATGTAGCCAACCACAGTATATCTGTTGATTTCTTGAATCAGAGGCGTTTAAGTCAGAATCCACTCACCGCTCAAATCCTTGGAGTTTTTGTTGAGGTATTGAGGTATAGGCTATCTTTGTGAGATCGCTATGAACTGAAGGTGAGTGACAGCTTTTTAGTAATTATAAACAGACACCACTAATATATTAGTGGTGTCTGTTTATAATTACTAAAATATATATATATATATTTTAGTAATTATAAACAGACACCACTAATATATTAGTGGTGTCTGTTTATAATTACTAAAATATATATATATATATTTATATTAAAGCACCTCACTAATTTAAACCTCACTAATTTAAGAAGCACCCTCAGTGATTTGATTCTGGAGCCGGACCTGTTATAAGTGAATCAATGAGCCATTTAGTTACGGAAAAATCACATTTGTGAGCGAAAGGAATCTTATTAGCCTATGCCTACGCCTTATCTGAACGAAAATGACTCACAGTAACTCATTTCCGAAAAAAAATCCGCACTGAGTAGATCCGATTCAAAACGGTGAATCGTTCAGTAGGCTATAGGAGGCGTGTTCGTTCAGTAAATTCGACCAATGATATGCGCTTTCACAAGCCGCACTCGAATGCTATTGGCTAGTATTGTAGTCAGTCAGGAAAGCAGTCACGCACTAAGAAACGAAGTTAACAAAATTAGTCAGTGGATGGATGTAAGGGTAAACAAACAGTTCATTCACTTGGAATATTCACGAATGAAATACAGACTATACATAATAATTCAAAGTCATTTGTGCTCTGTTTAGACTTTTACATTTTATCTGGCAAGAGCAACATAAAATCACCGCGTGTGCCGTCCTAACCTGTTCAGTGCGTTTATTGACTCGTCTCGTGCCCAAATTATACATCATCATTGAAGTAGGCTACTGCGCCTTTTTTGCAGACAGGAGCTCAGTCTGCTTTTACTGCGGCGGTTTAATCAGACACACAATTTTGAATATTGATTCGGCCTGCCCGTTATCAATTTTAAAACGTGAGCTGTTAGAACTGAAATAATAGGCTACTGTATTTTTCAAGTATGCAACAGCATTGTTTTCCCGGCTCGCATATGTGATGTGTAGTGCGGATTCATGAAATGTTATGGCCCGCAGCGGTCGACCTCTTATTCAACACGAGTAATTTGTTGCTCCCGTGGGTATTGTCCCGCCAATCACCGCTGCACTCTGGAAATAATCTCGCAAGATCAAAGTGGAAATCCACGCGCAGTAGGCGCGTCTTCGAGGCCAGCTCCTACAGCAGACGGCAAGAGGTTTCCATCGAAATCCCTTTTAATTGAGGGGAAACAAATAAAAGAGCGGCTATGTCACTGTTCTCTAAATTGATTCTATAATTCACGGTATTAAATGTGATATCGAGCAGTGCTGGTTTCCGCTGAGTGAGAGTGTGCCACAACCTGCTTATAAATCGTTTAATTAAGCGTCGAATCACAAAGGGTAATGCGGCTACACTGAAGCTGTTGCACACGTGTCGTCTGATTTATATGATGCGAGTCATTCATCTCAAATAAACCGGACGCGTTATGCTCCAACGGCAAACGATCATGCTATACGTTCTTCTGATATGCGTTTAATACAGGATTCCGTTGTGTGGTCAGCACGTAGGCAGAAGTGCATGCCAATGAGACGCGTATACAGATGCTGCTGAAGATACTCACTCAGTTTAGGGATTCAGGGGGCGCGTCGCCGCGCAGCGTCCACCTCCCTGCACTCTCTCTGCTGCTGCTGAAACGTCTGGCTCCCGTTCGGACCCCGCAAGCATAATCAATAACCTGCGTTGAGCCTGGATTCGTATGCTAGGGAGGACATGTGCGCGGTATGGCATCTGGCGTCCTCAGCGCAACCTCTGACCATCCCCATTGTTCCTGTGCATGCAGCGTCGCTCACAAGGTGAAAAGGTGCAAACGCACAGCTGGGTTATTCCAAGTCTAGGCTCGGTTGTGATATCAAGACCACGTCACGACTGCCTCCGTTGAGCCTCTGAGCCTCATCAAGCCTCAATCCTGTCTCGAGCATCGGCGACAGTACCATATGACAGCGCGGTGCCCACTCCATTGGCATCTGAAGCTCGCGTGTTGCGCCACTGCGCGGACAGTTTGGGAATGACAGCCAGTGGGTGAATAGTACAGAAAGTACTGGTAGTACCATGATACATCCTACTTTGATCATATACAGTGGGTACGGAAAGTATTCAGACCCCCTTAAATTTTTCACTCTTTGTTATATTGCAGCCATTTGCTAAAATCATTTAAGTACATTTTTTTTCCTCATTAATGTACACACAGCACCATTTTTTTTGTAGTAATATTTTACAATATTAAAGTTTATACTGTATTTTGATCAAATAATGAGCATTAGAAAACATTTTAAAAACCTGAATTATTCCAAACTTTTTGCCATCAGTGTAATGATATTTAATGATTACCATATTACCATACTTTAAAAGTACTTCATATGAGCTGTTTATTTTTTTCTATGGTGTTAATGGATATAAAATTAATTGTAAAACAAATAAAAATTAGTTTCTAGACAACATTTATATTAAAATATAAAAAGGTAATTTATAGGCATTTATAGCTAAACATGTTTCATTAATGATAGATTTTTTTTATTATTATTATTCTTACTATAGTAACTTGGGTAACAGTGTTGAATGGTTTCATGAGCTTGAACAATATTTGACCAATATAATCAACATTAAAATTAAAGGTTCCAAAAGGGGGTTTCGCAGCAGGAACACATTTTTGTATTCCCCAAAGAGCCTTTCAGTGAACAGTTCTTAAAAGAAAAAATGTGTCTAAATGTAAAGGACATTTGAATAATCTAGAAAACGCTTCTCCATTATGAAAAAAATCATTTGTACAATCCAAAAATTTACATGCATGTTAAAGACTCTTAATGGAACCATCAATATAAAGAATATCTATTGTTAAGTAGAATTGTGTCTTCCCAGCATGCTGTATAAATGGTTAATTTAATGTTATATAGTTTAATTTGCACAACAGGAACAGTTCATTTCATGTCATATAGTATATTTTGTAAATTTAATCAACCTACAAACTTTAATGCTACAAACTCCAGATAATAAGAATCTGTTGGCTATACAAACACACAGAGACATGGGCTCAAAAGGAGAGCAAAAATTCACAAACATGTTCTAGATGCCAACCCACCAATCAAACCTACAGCTCTCTCTAAATATAGAAAATTTGTTTATCAGCACATACTGAGTGACTCACAGACCTAAACCCCTGCACCCTGCTGTTAATCACCCATCTGTGGGACTACAGACCATGCCAGCAAGCGTATACTCACTGCAGCAGGCAGCTGTGTTCAGGTGGGTGATATGTGCTGAACATGGCTGGGCACTGCAGGGGCTAGTCAAGTAGGGGGGCCAAATGATGAAAAATGCAACCTCAAGGCTGACATCTAATTACTCAAAAAAAAAAGTTCACACACAAAAACATATACACACGAATCCTAAGGAAACCCAGTGTGTAGATAACTGCTTATGGTGCAGTTTTGCATATATGATGTTCTGACGTTTGTGTTGAGTTTACAGTGTTTCAGGGAGTAGGCTACAAATAAATTTTTTCATCAGTGCTGTTCCAAACCCATGTGACTTTATTATTTTGTTCTGTGGAATACGTCCAGAAGCAGAATGTCCAAGCTCTCTTCCATTCAATGAAAGTGGATAGGGACTAGATGGTTGGGAAACTCAAAAAAAAAAGGCACCAAGAATGAGACTTGTTCATTATATAAGTCTTTTGAGCTTACATAACAATTATATGAGGAACAGGTTGCAATTTAAGGCACTGCACACACACACACACACACACAAAATCTTACTTTGCTTGACCGTACCATTCACAGTGAATGAAAATGAGCAACTCGGACGTTATGTTATAAATAACTACTAACCATAGACTTTTTACCCCCATTGTAATTAACTACCATGTGATAAGCTTTAGGTTTCTACAAAATCATTCACCTTAAACTTGCCTCTGAAAATATTGTAGGCTAAAATAACAAACAAAGTGTGTGCTATGTAAATGCTGAATCTTCAATATTCGTTAACCCCCTGCTTTAATCCAGCCTAAACAACCCAGTAGCGTTAACGGTAGTCAGATCTGGATTTCTATGGAAGGTAAATAAATCTAATCATTTGCCAACTCTTCCAGCCGCTAGTGCTCCACCTGCTCCCTCAGCGCACCGGGAGGCGGTGGCTGTTATATTTAAGGACCCACCCCATTTTATATTACCCCCGATCTCACCCTCGTTACCCGCGCCTACCGCTTCATATTGTTTTTAACCCTATATGTGCTATGTACAGCTATGATCACAGCCCATTGTAAGAGAAGCATAGCTTACTGAAAAATACCCCTAAAAACAGGCTACCTCAAAAATGAATCTGTTTTATTTACCATTTTGAGTTTTACGTTTATACCGGAGAGAATAGTGAAGATGGGCTGCTGCTCGGGGAGGTGTATGTTGATGTTCTTCTGCGCTCTTCAGCTGGTAAGTGCGTTATAGAATTGTAGTTAAAACAAGCGTCTACTCGCTGCAGTTTTGTATCGCATTTATTAATCTGTCACTGTTTATGAAATTGTACGTTGTGATATTAACTCGAGACGAGTTTCTGAACACCCGAACAACAAGTCTTAAAATCTGCAGTCTTTTAAATAGTCCATTGTTTAAAAGAAGGAAGGTTTTGTGCCAATAACCCTAGTTTTTCATTTATAATTAGTTCAAACCGACTATAATTGTACGTAGACTTTTGAGTAGGCTATTGGAAGCGTTTGTTTACCTCGTCAGATATGGCTGGACATAAACACTTTTGGACAGTTATGGGACTATTATAAAAAGGAATTATTGTGAAGGAGCACACATAAAACTAGACCACATTTCTTTTGTAATATAAGAGTACAATGAGAACTGAAGTGCAAATAATACATTAGTGTATTATGTATAGCTACTTTGTTTGTTGTGCACATAGTGTAGGCCTATTTATGGCTTTGCTTATGTAAACATCTGTTGTTCTTTTCTCTCATTTTTATATATATATTCTGTATTTCTCTGTCATATGTATCAGTTCTGACTTGTTTTCTGCTATTGCACCAACATTTCTCTCAAAGGATTTTTAAAATATCCATCATCCATCCATTTATTCAGGATAGAATATAATCTATTTAAATTGCAGATTTCCTACATAAGAGATGTCAACTGTGTGCATTGTAATAACGAGAAATGTTTATGTATGTGTATTTTAATGTGTGTGTTTAATGCATATTTATCTCATTGATTGCACATGGTTTTTCAGTGGTGCGAGATCCTTTTCTCCTCTCACAAAGTGATCTATTGGATTCATCTGGTCATCTCAGTTCAGTAGTTGCACTTGTGTTCTCCACAGGAGGAAACCTTCTTGTTTCTGTGCTGAACACCAACAGAGACAGTGACCTACATCCCTGCTGTTATTCTGCTTAATCTTAATGGCTTTTAACTTTGGTCTAACCTTAGCTTTTCTGTCTTTCCTTTCTTTCTATTGACTGTGTAAATGAGCATGAAAGAAATAGAGAGTGGAGATGCTTATTCAGTTATATATTTTTAAGTCATCATTATATATTAGCAATCTGATATGACATCACATTTGGACTATAATCTCAGTGGATTAACTCAGACTTGACCTTTTTTTAAAATACTGTCACCTACTAAATAAATGATGACGATTCAGTAAGACAGTGCAGAACAGAAGCATGCAGTTATTAGTCTTTACAGTTGTGTACATTTGATCTCAGGATGGCTCAAAAAGAAAATATAGCTGTATGGTTTAACCGGTTTAATGAATTCAATTTACCATTTCACACCTTTTACTGCCAGTGAATAGAAAAGAGAGGTCTGCTGCATGTCTGCCATACCATGTCCAATATTGTGTAACATTTGGCACCTATAAATCTTGGCTGAACATTCATCTGTCATGTCGACTATATCAACAGGTTCAGCAACTGTTGCTGTGTATAATGGTGGTTTCATATATCGTTTAAATATTTCAAATGAGTTGGAGACTGTTCACATTTATGAATTAGATTTACCAGGATGGATATATATTGTATAATCTGAGTTTGTAATGCAGATGTCTGTTACCAAAAGCGGATAGCTCATCTCTATCTGTGAAACATCTCACTGTTTTATGTTTGGCTGGTTAAAGTCAACACACCTCATGCTGGAATACAGCAGATGGGGACTGGGGTGAAGACATACGAATGGTTGATTTGAGGTGGAACCTCTGGGAACAGCTGGTACACAGCAGCATTATGGCATACAGAGAGAGATTGTATGGGGGATGGGTGCTTAGTGGCAGAGAGAGGGTTTATGACTGCTGCAGTGAAGCTTTATGAGAGGAGTAGCATCCCCCACACCCAGCACCTCCCCTCTGAATCATACATCTCCTCTCACTGAGCCTCTGACCTCCAAGGAGGGCCCTCATCTCCTCTCGCTCACCCTTTCTCCCTCCCGCCCTCCTTTTCTCTTTCTCCACCTCTCACTCTCTATTTCTCTGTCACATGCTTTGTACCCCATTGGCTCTGTTACCCTGGCAACCCTGAGTAAAAAGCCAGCATGTGGAAAAACAGAGGTGGGGGTTTTGATTGTGTGTCTCTGGGAAAGAGAGACGGGGTCTCCATCATTATTGTGTTTGGGGCAGCATGAGGGTGTTTTTTTTTGGTTGTGTTGATGCAAAGCTGGTGGTTTTACTGTTTTAACAATGTATAGAGATCTTGATCATATCATACTCTCTGTCTTTTTTTTCTAGATCACTTCTGTAGAGAGACAGGTGTTCGACTTTCTAGGTTACCAGTGGGCACCCATCCTTGTCAACTTCCTGCACGTCATTGTAGTGATATTGGGCTTGTTTGGGACAGTCCAATATAAGCCCCGCTATATAGTTTTGGTGTGTACTGTATTTACCTCATGTAATTTTTTGTAACTTATGAAATTTCATAGGTATGTTAAATAATATTGCATTTAATATAACTTGTTTTATTAAAACAACAATGTAACATAACTTATTATTCATAAAAAATACATTATTTAAACGTATTATTTATAAAATACTGATACTAAATATAAAAAGATTACAAAAATACCTAAATGTACAAAATAAACAAATGTATTAAAATATTTTTAATTGAAATAAATGTATTAAATTCAATAATACATTTTCATTGATTAATATTATTATATGTTTTAATTTCTTTATAAAAAACTAATAAATAAATACCATTCAAAAGTGTGGGTTTAGTACTTTTTTTTAATGCTTTTATTTAGGACGAATGCATTAAACTGATCAAATGTGACAGTAAAGATGTTTATAATGTTAGAACAGATTATTACAAATGCTGTTCTTTGGAACTTTTAAAAATATATCACAGTTTCCAGAAAAATATAAATCAGCACAGATGTTTTCAAAAATGATAATAATAAATGTTACCTGAGCATAAAATCAGCATGATTTCTGAAGGATCATGTGACACTGAAGAAAATTCAGCTTTGCCATCACAGAAATAAATTACATTTTAAAATATATAGAAAGCAAAATTCAGATATTTTAAATTATTATAAAATTTCACAATATTACTGTTTATTGTATTTTAGATCAAATAAATGCAGCCCTGGTGAGCATAGGAGATGTCTTTAAAAAATACATCACCCAAACTTTTTAATGGTAGCATAGTCTAATACAGTAATTTAGTTGTTTACACAGATATGGATTTTTGTTTAAAGAAGTTAACTAGATGTGGTTCCGACTGAATTTTTAAAAACTCTGATGTCTATTATGTTCTTTCATTTTCTTTTAGTATATAGTCTGGATGGTGTTTTGGGTGACTTGGAATGTCTTTATCTGTTGCCTTTATCTAGACCTTGGAGGGCTTTCAAAGGTAAAGAGCCCCATAACACTGTATAAGTTCACATACATTCATGCCATTGGTATGAAATGATATCATCACTGTGGTATAAGCTTACAAACCACAGATGAACAGAATTAAACAACATTTTAAACTTGCACTGCATGTTTCCTCAGTACTACAGCATTAAAGTCAATAATGTTTGCAAAGCCATGAATGTTTACAAATTCAGTATGCGGTGCTCTTGCAGGACAGCAAT
The DNA here is from genome assembly GCF_001515645.1 of Sinocyclocheilus grahami. Classification (NCBI taxonomy): domain Eukaryota; kingdom Metazoa; phylum Chordata; class Actinopteri; order Cypriniformes; family Cyprinidae; genus Sinocyclocheilus; species Sinocyclocheilus grahami. The sequence goes on along the minus strand of NW_015505563.1, from coordinate 512,270 downwards.
TATCTGTCATTGGGACTTTCATCTTACCGGTCATGGTGGAAGGACAACGGTCCAGGCTGTGAGAACAGAAACCTCCCAACCACTAGATGGCAGCATCTGGAAAGTCCTGCCCTGGTCTCTGAGCTGGGCTGTGTGTTAGAATATCAGTACATCGAAGTTATGCACAGTGCCCTGCAAGTGTTCTTTTCAGTAAGACCCTAAAACTGAAGAAGTCATTATCTTTTAAAGCTGAAGTGTGCAGAAATAATGACTGTTTTCAAACAGGTTTTATGAACATTTCTCACAACAATGCTGCTGTGTCAGGCATACCAACTTTTTGTTACCTACAAACAAGGTTTAAATTGGGCCGGTGTTCTGTCGATTTGTGCTACCCTGTCAGATTTGGCTACCTCCCATTAAAACGGGGTAGTACAATTCTACAACGAAAAACGCTACCTGTAAAATTATGGTTTATTAACATCTACACCAGGGGTGCCCAAACTTGGTCCTGGAGGGCCGGTGTCCTCCAGAGTTTAGCTCCAACCCTAATCAAACACACCTGAAGCAGCTAATCAAGGTCTTATTAGGCATACTAGAAACTTCCAGGCAGATGTGTTGAGGCAAGCTAGAGCTAAACTCTGAAGGACACCGGCCCTCCAGAACCGAGTTTGGGCACCCCTGGTCTACACCTACCACAACCCTAAACCTACCCTTACTGTAATGCAAATACAGTAATTATGTGTTATATTCGCGGTTGAAGCTAGAAGGGATACAGCTACAGGAAACCAACAATAAATTATTTTTTTCTACCTATTAGATTGTGCTTTATTAAAGTCTACACCTACCCCAACCCTAAATCTACCCTTACAGTAATGCAGATACATTAAATATTGCTGTTTAGCATTAGAAAAAGGACGCAATATTGGCTGAGCCCTAGCACATGGACATTAACGCCAGACAAGTATTAACGCAACTCAAGTAACGTTACGTGATTAAAATATCAGTAACCAAAAAATAACTATGTAAACACCAAAACGCAAATATTATTCTGCTTTTATTACATTAAGTGGCGAATAGTGGATATAGCTACTGTATAGAATGCATCTATTGACCATATAAGGTTGCGCTGCTGAGGCGAGGCTCACCAGCAGCCTCTGCAGGAGACATCAAAACGCGCTACAAGAAACTCAGCAACCTGAGGTAAAAATTCAAAATGTATATTTAAAATACAGTTAGTTAGGCAACATCACACAGCGTTTTCACCATTACGACTGTTTAATAGTTCTATAAACAGTTCAATAAGCAAATACAATAATATTAGGTCACTTACATTTTAGGCAGAACCAGCGCATCTCACAGCAACCAGCCGATTCATTGCTGATTGATTCCGTGTTTTAAATTAATCGGTTGAGTCAAAGTTTCATTAGCCCATGCATGAACATCTGATGAATCTGCGGTTTGAACGAATTGTTTGAATGAACGACTCAATGACTCACTCATTAAACGCTCACTACTGGCACCTACTGGCGTTTCAATTTCGTTGAAAAGTATCATTTTCACCATCATTTCTTGTTTGTATATTTATTCCAAAATATTTAAAAGAATCTCATAATATTATTTAATGCAGTTGTATTTTTCAGTGTAAACTATATAATTTGATAACGTATAGATAATCACATTATTATAATTGAATTTATAGGCCTAAATCAAATTTTGAAATGAATTTGAAATGAAAGTATTGATGAGATTAGTGGGAAAATGCCAAAATTTTACCAAAATAAAGGTAAAAAAATGCCCTTGGATCAAATATAAAAAACACGCAGATTTATATGTCACAGCTGATAGAAAACTGATAAGAATATTGCTTCAGAATAAATCATATTTGCAAAAAAAACAAAACACAAGTTGGAAAGTTAGGCCTACAAACTTCCGTTTTAATATGATCTCTTCAGCTTAAACTTTTCTGTGATTTATCCATATACACCAATATAGAAATTCATTAAAAAAAGTGACATTTTATGTGACTTTACTGAATCTGATGCTTTGTTTGTTTGCATGTAGGCCCTGGGATTTGTATTTGCCTGCTATGTTGTCAACATCTTCAATGAAGAGGAAGACGCGTGTTTGTAAACTAATTTTTATCTTACACCTTTTAAAAGTGCCTTTAGTAATTTTGTGTATGTTTTGCTGGTTCTTATTCATCTTCCTAAACAACTGATATTACTTCATGTGAATCTAATTTTGTATCTGCATTCTGTTACTTTTCAGATTTGTATAAGTGACAGTGTCCAGATCTCATCAACATTTTAAGAGAGAGAAGGAACATTGAGAAGGGAAAGAGATGGAAGAAAAGGACATTAACCATTCCCAGAATGGACCAGATTGGATGGATTCCAAATGATGTATACATGTATAAACATAACAATACACGCAAATTAAGAAAATAAGAGTGATGTGAATATGAACATGAAAATTCAAAAGGTATGTATGCGTGTTTTATTATTATTATTTTGCCTAATGACTCTTTGAACTCTTAACAAGTGAACAAGAAACAAGTCACAAGGCATCTGTGTAACTATTCATCTAAAGCCAAAGGATACAGCAATGGACCTCACATGCTTTTATGAATACATATTTATTTTCCTTTCTGGATATGATTTTTCTGTGAAACAGTTTTGCATACCGTTTAAGGTTCTAATTTTACAGTTCAAATGGTAGCCTATATTTTGTACATTTTAAACATATTGTAAAGATCTCTTTCAGTTCAACTGTTTAATAATGGAGATTAAATGAAGAAGAATTAATTGCTTTTCATGCACTTGTGTCATTACACAGCAAAATGCTGTTAAATGTTTAATGATCAACGTCTGTCTCTTTTACTGTCGGTAACACAAGCCATATTTGTGAGAGTGAGTATAGGAGAGAGCAATTACAATACCTGCATGTGCTGGTCTGTGTCTTACAAGCAAAACAGAAACATTGTAAGTTAACGCTTTCGGAACATCAAACCTCATTTTCTAAATAATACAGCATTTACTGAACACTGTATTTTGAATGCTGACTGTAGTGAGTCGTTTCATCTTTTATTTTGTTAAATTATACCTGTAGTGCATATCTTAATAAATATTTGTTTGGAAAACACTACAGTTTCCAAAGGGCACTTTATTTCGTTAAGGTTTTTCTGTCAACGAGTTTTGATAAGTAGTCGATGAAGTTCCCCAATTGACTCGCATTACACTGACACCTAGTGGATAAAATGAGAAAAACGCAAGTTGAATACGTTTTTGGGGGCAACGTTTTGTAGCCTACATACTACATATTAACCATAAAAGCATTAGGATACCAATGTCTTGATAAATAAACCGGATTATTATGTATGCCATCACTATGTGCAATGTGATACAATATTTTATTGTCCTAGGACAACAAGACATCAGAATCCAAATCCAACAAGTGATGCAAAATCTCTCATTTTGCATCACTTTCAAACTGAAAACATATATTTAAACTTTAGGAAATTCAGCAAAACCATCTCATCAGTAAAGCTTTTGCATTATCTGTGAAATGGGTGTTATGTTGAAACAGAGCTGCTCCCTGGTCTCCTATAATTTCTTACTGCAAACTTGTTAAACAGGAAGACCACCATGCACCCATCTCTGACTAAGATCAATAGCTAGATCTAAATATCAATTAGCTACCCTGAACGCCCCTTATCAGCATGAGGTTTAGCTGACACAAGAGTGCTCAGAGCTTGTTAATGACATTCCTTTACAGTGAAAATGAAAATGATAAAAGTGGTGGCATATAGGCCTTTAATAAAACTAAATTACAAGCTTTCAAAAAAAGAAGTATCATTTTTCATCGTCCCAGTCAAATGGTTTAATAAAGCTTGAAGTAAAAGACAAGTAACCAAGCTTTTCAAATAACATCTGGTGTGAAATGTACGTATTTGTCAGAAAGTTTTTAGAAATGTTTGCACATATTTATGAATATATGAAAAGAAACCAGATGAAAGGACCAGATGAAACATCATTATATTCAATAAAATGTATGCTTTTAATAGCCTATCTATATGGGATGGTATGTGATAGTCACTTCTTTTAGTCTAAATTAAACACAAACCCATTCATTATAGACTAATAAACTAATGTGGTATGTCCTCTGACAAACATATGTCATAGCTGTGGTGAATGATGAATGAATGAAGGTGAAGTAATAACATGAAGTAGAGGAGTCAACTAGTTTTCATTACATAAAAGCATAATCTATATTTTTATTTTTATTATTATCTTAATTTATTACAGACATATGTATACTATTAAGATAAATATGTAATTATAGGTAAAAAAAAATAATATGTACAGCCCTCTCATTTAGTAACTTATTATAGCCTACTACACTTTACATTTCTTTAGGCAATTATTAGAAGGAAGAACACATATGAAATAGTTTATTTACTAAGAGAAAGAAGACATTTATGCTGTAAGAAATCTTTTCCAATTTTCTCAGGTTGATCACCTCCGCATGGCCACCCGGTCCATGTGGCGTCAGTCCCTCCGCGCAGATCCCGGATGGAGCGGCCATTGGGCGGAAGTGAACAGAGGTGCACAATAACTGCGGGCTGGGAGGAGGAAAATAATATATACACACTTTGAAATAAATGTACACTCGGCGTGTGACAGCATTGGATTAACCCCCAAAACCGCAGAGCCGCTGATACTCTCGGGAACATCCTCAGGCTGGACGTTTAGTGCGCTCGCGAGGACCGGATCGCCGGAATCAAGTCGTGGAAGTTGCTGAAAAAAAAGCGCAGTTCAGCCTGCACGGAGCCGAGAGGAACCCACGGGCTTCGGGTTACGCCGAGCACCCTCGCTGCTGCTGCTTTTTTCTTTGCAAGACTCTTGCTGAATCAAAAGAGGCCCTCTTGATGAATTATGTCTACCACCAGTATTGACCCACAGGTAGGTTGGAGTGGCACGGCGTCGCTAAGGCCTTTAGGAGGAGCAGGGAATGCGCGTGCAGCCTCCGCCGCTTCTGCGGAGACATTACGGGCTTCTGCCTCTGCTTGCTTCATACAAGCGCGGTGGCTAACGAGTTAGCATTTCCCCCACTCGTTTCATTGAATACTACATCGCGTTTCTTCGGTCCAAACAGACATTTCCGTTCGACACATCACAAAATGCGTTTTGCTCCAATGGAGCATCAGGATAAAACTTAATTTAGTACACAATCTCTCATCGGCTTCCGAGAGTCATAACCAGTTTTCTCTGGACTTGGGCTGAACTGCGTGGTCGACGAAATCTTTAGCTCTCCGGGTGGACGTGTAATTCCTTGATTGAGTAAATAAATATCAACATAAGCCCCCGTTTCTCTTTAATAACGAATGGCGAGCGACTCGCTATAGTGCATTGATGTATTGCTGATGCTCTGATGGAGTCGATGTGGATTAAGAGCATGGGACGTTGTGTAGTATTTACGTGTAAAACACGAAGACCTCGTGTTTAAAACTATAATTCAAAGGTGTTAATGTCTTATCCTGTTGTTTTTATCCATCTCTAAATCACCTACTGAATGGGAAGACATCCAAAGGGCAAGACGCTAAAGGTGAGTTTGCTGAATATACAGATTTAGAAATGAAACGTCTAGGATAGGCTTATTCATTTACATTAAGTCCAGTTGTACCATTATTAATGCTCTCGGCTGTGGCTGTTAAGTCCAATTCTGGCATTCATTCTCTGTCAAGGCCTGGTTCTGTGTTGCTCACATATCATTCAAATAATGTTGATTGAGAGCTCAATCAATCACCTGATGAAGCCATAGGCTATACCTTCTCTTGGAGGCCAGAACTGCTCCTGTTGGATTAACACCACTCTGACACATCAATTGGCAATGGGAGCTTGGCTTTTGAGTGTATTAAATAGATTATGCTTCATAATTCTGTCGCGTTAACTACTGTAGTTTGAATTTTTGTCCTTTGGCTTGGGTATTTTTTAGATGGTCCTCTTCATCTATGACTGTCTGAAGTATCGTGGTAGTCAGACAGAACATGTGGTGAATGACTCACTGAGATCAGTGTGGTGAAGTTCACGTTACTGTAGTCGTTTATCATTTGTTGAAGATCTAAAATGTGAATGGCGTAGTATTGGTCAAGTGATATCTTCCAAAGGAACAGAGAAGACTTGGATTTAGCACGTGCTTTGAGTTTGTTATCAGATGTAGTGATTTGAGTAGTAACCCTGACGTTTAACATCATTCTTTATTTCAGTGCAAAATGGCTCTCTTCATCAGAAGGAAACGGTCCACGACAATGACTTTGAACCATACCTCACTGGCCAGTCTAATCCGGTGAGAAATGTGTTTTTGTCTTGGTGTGAAATAGAGAAAAACCTTTTAAATCAACATTTATTCTCTGAAAACACATCCAATGATTTTACAATTTTGCTTCTCAGCATAAGCATGTTTTTGATATTTTTAAGAAAACAAAATACTTAAATATGATTTTTAAGTGCATTATCCTTGTTGGCTTGTGCATGTAAAAACACATTATTTTTAACCAAAGTAATTACTTACCTGTCTCTGAAAGCTATTCTGCTGTTTTTACTGAGCAAAAGAAGAGTAATAATAACTAACAGGTTTTACACTGGGAAAATTTGTCTGTACATTTAAAAAAAAATCTGAAATAACTTTTCTCCTGTTGTAATTGCTGCAGGGGGAAAATATTATTAACCAACTAGGTTTTACTCTGGGAAATTTGACTGTAGTTTTTTTTTTTTTTTTTTTTTACCAGTACATTACTAAAAGGAACTGGTTGTACGATATAATACGTCATTGTCTATAAATTGTTCTGAATATGGATTGTCTGCTAAGAAGGTCTGATCTGTTTTTATGCTGTTTGAAATTAGTATATTTGGTTTGCATTTTGTCATTAATTCTAACAACTCTATTTCTGATTATCCTTCAGAATAACAGTTACCAATCAATGACCGACCCATACCTGTCTAGCTACTATGCCCCCTCGATTGGGTTCCCGTACCCCCTCAGCGAGGCCCCCTGGTCCACCGGCGGAGACCCGCCGATCCCGTACCTCACTCCGTATGCCCCCCTCAGCAATGGAGACCATCACTTCATGCATGACACTGTGTTCGGACAGCCAGGGGGTCTGGGTAGTAGCATCTATCCACACCGCTTTAACTTTTTCCCTGAAAACCCAGCGTTTTCCGCCTGGGGTACAAGTGGCTCCCAGGGCCAGCAGACTCAGAGTTCTGCATACGGGGGCAGTTACAGTTACCCGCCCAGTTCTTTAGGTGGCACCCTGGTACCCGACGGGCAAACAGGCTTCCCAAGCGACACCCTAAATAAGGCGCCAGGTATGAACAGCTTAGAGCAGGGCATGGTGGGGTTGAAGATCGGCGGTGACGTGACCGGAGGTGGTTCCGGAGTGAAGACTGTGGGCTCGGTGATCGGTGGAGGGCCGGTGGCGGCTGCTGTGGCCACGGGTAACGGCGGGACTCCACTAGGGCTACCGCCTCCCAAACCCACATCCTGGGCGGCCATCGCCAGCAAACCGGCCAAGCCTCAGCAGCTGAAGGTGAAGAGCAAGCCGGGGATGCCCATGGCTGGAGGCACCCTGCCCCCACCGCCCATCAAACACAACATGGACATTGGCACCTGGGATAATAAGGGGCCTGTGACTAAAGTGGCCTCGCCACTGCCGCCCCACCACCACCAGCAGCCTCCGCTCCACTCCCAGGGTCACCTACCGCCTCACCCTCACGGGCTCCCTCCCCCACCTCAGCCCCCTATCCTGTCTGCCCAATCACTTGCCCAGCAGATGGCTATGCAGGGTCCGCCCCCTCCACTGCCTTACCAGAACCACACCCCTGCTCCTCCCCCTCAAACACGGTGGGTTGCCCCACGTAACCGCAACCCTGGTTACGGTGGGGGTGGCAGCGTGGACAGCAGCGGCTCGTCGAGCGGCGGAGGGGTCGGCAACTGTGGTGGCGGTGGACCTCCAGGGTCCGGTGCTGTGGAATCCCACCCGGTCCTTGAAAAACTGCGTGCGGCGCACAGCTACAATCCCAAGGACTTTGATTGGAACCTGAAAAATGGCCGGGTTTTCATCATTAAGAGCTACTCAGAGGACGACATCCACCGCTCCATCAAGTACTCCATCTGGTGCAGCACGGAACACGGTAACAAGCGGCTGGATTCGGCGTTTCGCGCCATCAACGGCAAGGGTCCTGTCTATCTGCTGTTCAGCGTCAACGGCAGCGGACATTTCTGCGGCGTGGCGGAGATGCGCTCGCCAGTAGACTACGGCACCAGCGCCGGTGTTTGGGCACAGGACAAGTGGAAGGGCAAATTCGACGTGGACTGGCTGTTTGTTAAAGACGTGCCCAACAGCCAACTCAGGCACATCCGCCTGGAGAACAATGACAACAAGCCCGTGACCAACTCCCGTGACACGCAGGAGGTGCCTCTGGAGAAGGCCAAGCAGGTGCTAAAGATCATCGCCACCTACAAACACACCACCTCCATCTTCGATGACTTCTCACACTACGAGAAACGGCAGGAGGAGGAAGAGGTTGTAAGAAAGGTAATGTGCTTTTTCTAATCCTTTTTTAAAAAAAATTTTTTGGCTTAACAATAGCTGCATTGTTTGGCTAATGATTGGATATTGTTTTTTATATGAGAATATTAGCTATCTTGAGGTTTAGAGATGCAAATACTGAAGGAAAATATTTCTGTTTAGAGGTGAATGACTATAAGCAGCGATTAACCACAGAACTTTGAACGGCATGTGAAGGGTTCAGGCTACTGTTCATGTCACTGAAACTGCCTATGTAAAGTTTACAGCTGTTTTTAAGTGCCATAGATCAGTGCATGTCTACCTGGTTGTTTTGGAATGGTTGGTGCTTTTGCTGTGGATGCTTTAGTTATTTCATTATTCTGTCTTTAATATTTCATCCATTGGTGGTTTTTAGTACTGTGAAGTATCAAGCTGCTAACAAAATTGTATTGCATCAGATTTCTGGTGACAATAAGCAAAAATACATGTCTTAAACTGGCTCTACTTTGCTCATTTTATATGTGGTTTAATGGATATGGATAAATTTGGCAGTTTTATGTTGAATTTAGTTATTGGCATTTTTATGCAACAACAATTTAAGACGGTGCTGATGTTTTTGTTTTGAGTCCAAGGATTATTGATTTTAATCTCTTTCTTTCATTTCCACTGACAGAACCTAGAGCCTGCTCCTCTCCAGAACCGATCCCGACTGGATCAAGTAAGCTTTTCTTTTTTTATTGTTTTCCAGGGCTAACGTGGTTATTATAGAAGATTTGGAAATGTCAGAGAATTTTGAAAATGGATATTTCCAGATTAAGTTTGGAATGTTTTGTTTATGCTCAAATCTAAAATATTTCATTTATGAATTACACTTTTTATTGAAGGTAGCTGATATCTTGCTGCTCCTGTAACACTCATTTGACTTTAAAATGTATTCTGTTAAACTGTACTATTTAATCACATTCAACAGTTTTACTTAGAAAATTCCCTGAGGACTGTTTAGTAAAATGTCTAGGAAATCTTTTAGAATTTAGTTTGACAATGCACCTAAAATCTTATATAGATGTTCTCTTTCTGTATGTAAATTATCAATGTTTATTAATGGATTTTACGCATTTTTTTATGATATAGTGAAAAAAAGATTTTGCTAGTAAATTAAACAAATAATTACAAAAAATACATGAAATTTTAAAGTAGATAGAATTAAATTATATTTTCTTGTTAAACACTCCACTTTAAACTTTGAAAGATCATGTACTACCCTGTTCTTGGCATGAAAATTGCTTTAGAAGCTGACATGAAACAACTTACTAAATAAATCAGTCACTCCTTATGAGTGTAAATGTTTTTAAAGATCCAAATGATGAATAACTGTTTAAGTCAAGGAAATTCAAGGGTGAAAAGTTATGGTAACCCCGGCTTGTGTGTGAGAATTTAATAGTACAAATTTATGCCTTTTTATTGTTGGAATGCAGTGGTAGTTTTTTTTTTTTTTTAATGAAAACAGTTTTCGATTTTTCTGTACATCAAAGTAACCTTCCCTCCATTTTTCTCTCTCTGTTTGTCTCTCGCAGGAACGCCAGAACCGAAATAAACAATAGAAGGCTGCCCCCTACATATGATGAGCAGTTGTTTTAGGACTGACCATTTGAAAATAAAATTTAAAGAGGACACAAGATGAAATTTAAAAAAATAAACAATCATTGTTTTTCTATTTAATTCTGGTGACTTTAGCCAGCGTCAGACTCGAGCCTCTGCGCCTCCGGCTTCACCTGTTGGGGGCTGAAGTCGATTAGCACCTCTCAACGTCGCGTCATCATTTTGATTTCCTTTCTATTATTTTCTATCGTTTGGTATTGTTTTCATACACCTCCCTCCCCCCATTTGAACAACCGATATCTGCACAAGTCTTTAATTTCATCCTATATTTTTGTTTCTTCAGCCCCACTGCTCCTCACCATGCCCTTCAGAGTTGGTTAAATGAGTGGGTAGTTACTTCTGTGATGTATGTATGTATGTATGTATGTATGTATGTGTGTATCAGGGAAGGTGGTGGAGTGTATGTCAGTCATGTGATATGGCAGAGGTGAGGGAGGGGGGTGTGTTCAGACTCTGCTCTGGTTGGGGGGGGGCATCTCCAGCATCAGTAACTGTAACGGGCCAGTTTTACGTTCTGTAGATCAAGATTTGTGGAGAATCGTGCAACTGCGTAGAAGGGACAATGACATGTCTTGACATGAGATGATGTTATAAAAAACTGTATTTTTGAATTATGTAACACTTGACTTTTTTTTTTTTATTCAGTGATGAGCCACATATGTCACAGGTTTTGTTTTTTCTTTTCTGTTTTTTCTGCTTGGAGCCTTAACATTTTAAAGCTACGGAAAACGTTTAATAGTGGCTGTTCTATACCTCAAATGAAACGGCGTTATCAGGGAGACGACATCCCATGCATCCTTAACCAAGGGAAGTCAACATAGTCACTGGCTAGACTAAAAAAAAAAAGTCTAATGTTTTCGTTGCGGTTCAGAGCCCAGTGCTCAGACTCTGTTCCCATACACGCCTAATGTTTAAAGAGCAGAGATGTAACTACTTACTGTTCCAACCCCACCCAGCAGAGGTCGCTTTTTCTTTAAGCCAATCTGAGAGATGTAGCAATTCACTGCTTTTAATTTGAAATCACTTTAGATGCATCACCTCTTTTTTTGTTTTGTTCTTTGTCCTTTCTTAACAGATTTCATTTTATTGCTTTTCCCTCCCCATGTCCTCAGTATATTGCTAAGCTTTAACGTAGGATCAAATAATAATAACGAAGAACGCCTCAAATGTGTAACCTGAAAATTAATGTTACTGATTTACTGTTAAAAGTAAGAAAAACAAACAAACAAAAAAAAGAGTATATGGTTTCTGTGCGTGATTTTTTTAGGACCTGCTTGCTGTTTTGTGCGTTTGTGTGTGGGAGAGCGGAATTGAACCATGTGAGGGTTTCAGATTTCTATAGTCATATAACAAAAGATTCATGCAAATATATGAAATACTAAAAATATTAAAAAAGTTACAAGACAAATATTTAAGTCACCCCTGAAATGAATATGCATTGTATTGGAAGGTCACTATCTATCACGTTCTTAGATTTGATCATGCTCATTATTAAAATAATACTATATGGTGTAATTGGTGTTTGAAGGTGTTCTTTTTACTGCCTTGCTTTGTTGGGAAAACTGTGTTGTTACTCTACTAATTGTTTTTTGCACCTATCGATGCCCAAAACGCAGAGTTCTGTATCACTTTTTAACCTATTCACACCCACCTGAACGGTTTTAATTTGAAGAAATCTGCTTTGATGAACACAGGATAAACATGCTTAATTTTAAGACATGATGGATGTAAATTTGTTATTTGTGGGGGGTGGGGGTTGGGTCTAAAAAAATACAGGATACATATTTGTCACTGTCACTTCTGAAAGCTTTAAAATAAGCTTCGAAATAGAGGTAATTATAACAAATGTGGAAATACTGTAATTCCCTAATTTCAGTATACGCATCAATGTTGGTTATTGGTCATTTTTAGATATGCAGGTAGTGCAAAGAATATTTTATTCACTCCACCTTAACCATTCAATGTTGAGTTGAAAAGAATGAGCAGTGTTTATCTACAAGCATTTGAATAGTGTAGAGATGGTAGTCTGCTTTATTATGTGCACACCTGCCACTTGCTTAGACTGCTCAGATGGAACATCAGTTATTAAAATAAACAGCCAATGAGAGCTACATCAGCACACTGTGGTCAAACGCAGAGGTCTTTGGCATGTGTGGCACATATAAATAGCAATATGATTTCCTAGAGGTCATATAAAAATATTAAAATAGGTGTTGAATTTATTACTGAAACGGCTCAAAATATAATGCTATTGCTCTTGTATGAGAGTTGAATCTAGATAATTGAGTTCAGGGCCATCTGTATTGATTGGCTGCCATCTTGTTCTACTCATCTAGATAACAGAAAGTAGAGTTCTGGCCAGAAATAAAAACTTGAAGCAAAATTTCTAAGCAGGAAACAGATTTGCATGAAATAAGGGTTTATTGACAGGTAAACAAAGAAAGTGTGGAAGGAAGTGACAGGTCTTGGCAGAGGATGCTCTATGCAGATTAAAAGATTGAACACAGTTTGGATATTTGAAAACAGTAAGTCCTATTCTATGTTATGTATTGTATACAATAATGTCCTCCTGACTTGGCAATTTTTGGCAATATTTTTTTTTCTAAACAAATCCATATATTTCAGTTGAATGCAGTATTTATACAAGTATACACTCAATTAGAAATCAAAGACAATTACCAATTATTTTTAAACAATTACCAATACAAGACCAAACAGTGATCACAGAACATGATAATGCAGGTAATGTTTGATTAGCCATTCTTTTTAGGATATACTATCGACCTTCTGTCTTCAGTTTTTCTGCGTTTTCAGTTTTGCAATGGGAACCAGATTTCTTTTGTACACAAAAACCATTCATGTACATCTGACATTTTAAATTTTTGCTCAAGGTTCCTTCAAGCAGTGTTGTGCCTATATTACCAAATCCCTATCATATTCTTTGTTGTTTACACTGCATGGCATGATTAAATTATGGGATTTAAGCATCTACTAAATAGTGTTAAATCTATTTTATTATTATTAGGCGATATGAAAATGTCCTCATATACCAGTAGAAATAGACTTGGTGATATTCAGAATATATGTATATATCTATATATCTATCTATATATATATATATATATATATATATATATATTGAATTAGAAGAGGAATTTCACATTCCTGTCAGTTCCCGAAATTAATATTCCTATCATGCGCCTGCAAACCAAGCAGCCTCAGTTCCAGTTCAGCTCTTTGGCTTTACTAGCCTTCACTTCGAATCTGCGCATCTCTGCTGCTCATTTTCCTAAACGATACAGGTTCGCTGTTGTAAGGCCCCTCTCTTGGCATTCACCGCGTGCCTTAATTGTATGGATATTAAATCAAGGTCCGCCGTGAACACGCAGAGTGGCGGGTCCATGTCACCACCCTCCATGCCGCGCGCACGCCAGAGCAGGCTGCTCTTCAAAGAGTACCGCAAAGAGGGATGTCGTAATGCGTTTTGAAAACACGCCGACGACAAAACGTCAAAATTACAATCACAATAGTGTTTCTACGTTGTTTTCTATTTCAATTTCGAGTGAAAGACAATCAAATACCAATGCATATATTGCGCAGAGCAGGCCAACCAGTGGCCTATATTCACTCCCTTTAAGAGCTGCTCTGTATATGATTCTGCAGCCTCAATTCAAGCAGCCACAGCTATTGTCCTCCTTCTTTTGGGTCTCTGGGATTTGTGTGCCTCAGTGGCAGTACGGTTAGGGATTCAGAAAGAATGTCAATGCCCAAATACAGCATATCATGAATTAATCGGTGTCGTATAGATCAAGGAATTGCATTGCAGGCGACAGAATGAAGGCAATGAAGAAGGTAGCATCCGTCTGAAGGGCGCGCATTGTTATGATTCTCACTCATTTTGCTGACCTCTGCAGTAGTGCATCCCTCAGACTACATCAAGTGTTAACAAAACACTTTTAAAATCTCAAAATACACGATAAACTCTTTTACGAAAAGCTGTAGACCAACCTTATTCAAAATAATATCACCGCCAAAACAAGCAAAATGACTGAAACACCACTAAAGTCCGCCGTAAACACGATGCTCCATTTTCTCCGTCGAGCATCTTTTGAGCTGCCGCCGTATCCCTCCTGCATCCCGCAACGAGCAATGAGGTCACGCCTGTCGTTTACCGCCGAAACACACCGATTGTATCCCGTTTTTAACCGTAATCGTCTTCTGCTGCAGTGTTAAATGGCCTCGTTTGCGTCTTGGTTGCGCTGATCCCTTCTGGACAGATTAGTGCTTCCTCGCGTCCCCGCGCGCGCGCCCTCCTCTGCTGATAGGACTCAAGCGCGAGAGGATTACGCCGGGACACGGTGACGTCATGAGCCGCACCGAAGGCCCCCTCCCCTCCCGTTAACCAAATCCCCATCAGTACGGTGCCCTTGAAAACCAGTGAGGCTGACTTTCGGAGGACTGAGAGCCATTAGCGCCCTTTACGTTGAGTTGAGATGCTGTAGTAGCTACCCAAAATTGTTCATAACCACAGCTGCTGTTAGAAATGTCCCCGAGCACTCTAAACAATGTCTGCCACGGTCAGTTCATGGTTTATCACTTGCGTCACATACTTTTGGCTAATTTTCCAGACTTTAGAGAGGGAGCGACAATTCTATTCAATCCCCACCGTCTCAAACCTGCACTTCCTGCAGATTCTGAACTTTTAAGAGGGCTACATTTAGTCTCAAATGTAAGCCTAATAGCTCAAAAATAAATCCGAAATACGTCAGCTAAATATTAAAATCATTTTTCAAAGAAATGCGAAATGAGTATAGAGTCCATGCGCGAATTATTCAATGATTTTAATTCAGTGACTCATTTTTGGGGAAGATCTCTGGTTTTGTGGCGCGCCTAGCGATAAACTAACCGCCAATTATCTTAAATGTAAAAAAGGTGAGTTAATCTATAGCCGAATATATAGGCCTAATTAAAATGGACCGCTTTTATCGATTTTATGTTCGATACTTATTGTAGCAAAATACGCTGGCGCTGTTGCTGAAAGAGATTTGTGAGCGTTTTGCGACTTTGCACCTTGTAATCTTACCTACTTTCTAGTTAAAAGTTTGAAATCGCTTTTTTAAAGTATAAGCTATAGTCTACATAGCCTACCCTGCATATTCATTGAGGGTTCAAACCTTAATTCGAAAATGTATGATAGGCTACGTTACCCTATAGTTGCAGTTCAAATAGGCTACATTTTATGAGCACTACCCCAAATTCTTTGGTTGCACGAGTTTCCATGAATTATCCTAAAAAATTGTGAATCGTAAACAAATAGGCCCATCCAATTTCTACAAATGAGAGCCAGTGGGAGGATGGGAAGTGAAGGGATTTGAATATTTAGGAAGCCTATAGAAGCCCACAACCCACGTGCGATTTCATGGACCTGACCGTTTGCTGCAGTAGGCCTAGTCTATAATCCATTCACCATCTTGAATTCACCTCATTTTCAATCCCCCTCAGTTCGACTGTAAATGTGTAAAATCCCAGAATAGATGCTCAACCGGGAAAACGGTTATTTATTCTTCCCCTGAAGCGATATTTTGGGCCTACTTCCTTCTCCATTGCGCAAAGGAGGAATTTTGTCTTTGCATTACAATACCGGCCGGTCCATTCATCGTGCGTCCCTGCTCTTCAGCGGCCCGTCCACCCCATCGCGCGACAGGGGCCTCTCCATCACAAGACGACACCACTAATGCGAGTCTGTGGAGGAGGGAGGCTTTGGTGATGCAGTTGCGCGATTTAGCGGCTTTGTCATTGACGAGGAATCAAGATAATGTAGATGAATAAGAGCTGAGGAAGCCCTTTGAGTTTAAGTAACTGCCTGCACCTGCTTCTACTGTCATGTAGGCTATATGCTATCTAACCCTGCTGTCCAGGTCAAAGAAGCCTCGTATTCTTTAAGGGATGATTAAAAGACGTTTAAACTTGCTCATTTAAAAAAAATAGATTGTTAGGATACTGTACTGCAATGTAAGGAGTCAATTTTGACGACAAAAATATATAGCCTAGATATATAATATAAAGCGATTATGAAACAAAACAATTCACAAACAGAAAAAAATGTAGGCTAAAAGGCAACATTCAAAAATATCAAACAACTGTTTTGGTCACATATCATAATTAGCTTAAAAAATTGAATACATTTATAACATTATGAAAAATAATCAAATAGTTGTGAGAACAATATTTCATAACATCATGTAGCCTAGTGGGATGTTAAATGAAAGAGGGAAAAATGAATCTGTAAAATACATTTAGTACACTCTTAAAAATAAAGGTGCTTCAAAAGGTTCTTCAAGCGATGCCATAGAAGAACCATTTTTGGTTCCATGAAGAACCATTCAGGCAAAGGTTCTTTAAAGAACCATCTCTTTCTTACCTTTTTATAATCTGAAGAACCTTCTTTTGCCACAAAGAACCTTTTGTGAAACAGAAAGGTTCTTCAGATGTTAAAGGTTCTTTATGGAACCATTTAGATCAAAAGGTTCTTCTATGGCATCGTGAAGCACCTTTATTTTTAAGAGTGTAGGCTACATAAATATTCTGGACTAGATATTTTTTTATTTTCTTTTTCCAGCTTTTCCCCCTCACTATCTATATCTTCCTTATTACTTGAAATATTGCTTATTTCATCCTGTTTGATCATTTTCTACAACTTCCCTCTTTTCCTCTCTTACAGTCTTCCTTTTCTGCACCCATCTTTTACTTCCACTGTCCCTCTCTCTTTCTCCCATTCTCTCTTCCTCTCTTCCTCCCACGTGTTTCTACATCACTCTCTTCAGTATGAGATCCAATTTGCCCTACATTTCTCAGCTGATTGGACCAGCTGCTCAACTCATGTTCACCATAGCAACTATGAGTCAGTCGCCCAGCAACGGGTTTTACTTTCACCCCACTTCCTACTCAGGAACCCCCATCTCCCCACAGCCAACCGTCCAGTGGGTGAATCTGCTAAGTGATAAGTGTGACTGTCTTACATGGCATCTGCGGTTTCACAGAGTAGATCACATGGGTAGCTGAGATCCATGAGAGGAGAGATGTGTTCGTGTGATTCTGATATCGTAATATTGTGGGTACATTTTGTATACATTTATATACTGTGAAACTCGTGTATTAAATAAATTCAATGCACACAGACTATAGTTTAAGTCTTTGGTTCTTTTAATTGTGATGATTTTGGCTCACATTTAACAAAAACCCACAAATTCACTATCTCAACAAATTAGAATACTTCATAAGACCAATAATAAAAAAAAAAATTTAGTCAATTGTTGGCCTTCTGGAAAGTATGTTCATTTACTGTACATGTACTCAATACTTGGTAGGGGCTCCTTTTGCTTAAGCACAATCAAAACTCTACAAATGATTCAAAATGCATCGGTACGACTGGTCTTCAACGAGCCCAAAAGAGCCCATGTTACACCTCTTTTTATCTCCTTGCACTGGCCACCGGTTGCGGCTCGAATCAAGTTCAAGACATTGATGCTTGCATATAGAACAGCCACAGACTCAGCACCCGCCTACTTCCACTCACTACTACGAATCTACATCCCCTCCAAAAGTCTGAGATCCGCTAGTGAGCGACGCCTCGTGGTACCATCACAGAGAGGCTCAAAATAACTTTCCAGAACATTCTCGTTCACCACTCCTGGCTGGTGGAACGATCTTCCCACCCCTATCCAGAATGCTGAATCCCTGACAATTTTCAAGTGACAGCTGAAAACTCATCTCTTTCGAAGCTACTTGACTTCATCATAAAATAAAAAATAAAATAAAAAATAAAAAATAATTCTCTCTCTTTATTTATTCCTTCTCTTTCTAGCTTGTACTTATTTGAACAATGTCTAAGAACTTGGTATTACAACCACTTCCTGTGTCTGTTTGCCTCTTTAAGAAAAATCGCTTAATGTATCCCCCAACTGTAAGTCGCTTTGGATAAAAGCGTCTGCAAAATGAC
>NW_015505563.1:493813-494046 GCF_001515645.1 Sinocyclocheilus grahami | reverse complement strand
GTTGTCTGTGGTTCAGGAGTGGCTTAACAAGAGGAATACGACAACTGTAGCCAAATTCCTTGACACGTCTGTGTGTGGTGGCTCTTGATGCCTTGACCCCAGCCTCAGTCCATTCCTTGTGAAGTTCACTCAAATTATTGAATCGATTTTGCTTGTCAATCCTCTTAAGGCTGCAGTTCTCTCGGTTAGTTGTGCATCTTTTTCTTCCACACTTTTTCCTTCCACTCAACTTT
>NW_015505563.1:479412-486561 GCF_001515645.1 Sinocyclocheilus grahami | reverse complement strand
TATACAGTTGCATCTCAATAAATTAGAATGTTGTGGAAAAGTTCATTTATTTCAGTAGTTCAACTCAAATTGTGAAACTCGTGTATTAAATCAATTCAGTGCACACAGACTGAAGTAGTTTAAGTCTTTGGTTCTTTTAATTGTGATGATTTTGGCTCACATTTAACAAAAACCCACCAATTCACTATCTCAACAAATTAGAATACTTCATAAGACCAATAAAAAAACATTTTTAGTGAATTGTTGGCCTTCTGGAAAGTATGTTCATTTACTGTACATGTACTCAATACTTGGTAGGGGCTCCTTTTGCTTTAATTACTGCCTCAATTCGGCGTGGCATGGAGGTGATCAGTTTGTGGCACTGCTGAGGTGGTATGGAAGCCCAGGTTTCTTTGACCGTGGCCTTCAGCTCATCTGCATTTTTTTGGTCTCTTGTTTCTCATTTTCCTCTTGACAATACTCCATAGATTCTCTATGGGGTTCAGGTCTGGTGAGTTTGCTGGTCAGTCAAGCACACCAACACCATGGTCATTTAACCAACTTTTGGTGCTTTTGGCAGTGTGGGCAGGTGCCAAATCCTGCTGGAAAATGAAATCAGCATCTTCAAAAAGCTGGTCAGCAGAAGGAAGCATGAAGTGCTCCAAAGTTTCTTGGTAAATGGGTGCAGTGACATTGGTTTTCAAAAAACACAATGTACCAACACCAGCAGATGACATTGCACCTCAAATCATCACAGACTGTGGAAACTTAGCACTGGACTTCAAGCAACTTGGGCTATGCGCTTTTCCACCCTTCCTCCAGACTCTTGGACCTTGGTTTCCAAATGAAATACAAAACTTGCTCTCATTGGACCACTGGGCAACAGTCTAGTTCTTCTCCTTAGCCCAGGTAAGACGCCTCTGACGTTGTCTGTGGTTCAGGAGTGGCTTAACAAGAGGAATATGACAACTGTAGCCAAATTCCTTGACACATCTGTGTGTGGTGGCTCTTGATGCCTTGACCCCAGCCTCAGTCCATTCCTTGTGAAGTTCACTCAAATTATTGAATCGATTTTGCTTGTCAATCCTCTTAAGGCTGCAGTTCTCTCGGTTAGTTGTGCATCTTTTTCTTCCACACTTTTTCCTTCCACTCAACTTTCTGTTAACATGCTTGGATACAGCACTCTGTGAACGGCCAACTTCTTTGGCAATGAATGTTTGTGGCTTACCCTCCTTGTGAAGGGTGTCAATGATTGTCTTCTGGACAACTGTCAGATCAGCAGTCTTCCCCATGATTGTGTAGCCTAGTGAACCAAACTGAGACCATTTTGAAGGCTCAGGAAACCTTTGCAGGTGTTTTGAGTTGATTAGCTGATTGGCATGTCACCATATTCTAATTTGTTGAGATAGTGAATTGGTGGGTTTTTGTTAAATGTGAGCCAAAATCATCACAATTAAAAGAACCAAAGACTTAAACTACTTCAGTCTGGGTGCATTGAATTTATTTAATACACGAGTTTCACAATTTGAGTTGAATTACTGAAATAAATGAACTTTTCCACAACATTCTAATTTATTGAGATGCACCTGTATATACATATACACACATATATATATAAAACTGGGATAATTAAATATAATTTAATTTTAATATGGAAAAAATGCTGTCATTACAGCCATTATTATTACAGTACAATATTATTTACCTATGATCTTAATTTAATCAGTCTAATCTAATTCAATTTAGGCTATCTAATTCAACATAAAAACAGAATGAATAAAAATTGGCGGGCACATTCAAGTGAAATGCCATCAGCAATATAGTGATGAGTGGGTGTGCTTTAATTTCCATACATTATTACATCAGTCACTGGGTGGTCTCTGCATCTCCTTTATTGTGTCCTCAATCCCTCCTCTCCTGTTGTTTTATGTTTGACAGATAGAATGGGAGTCCTTAACTATGAGGTCATGTGATATATTTCTGGTCATGTGTCATTTACTAAAGTGAAGACCAAGCTATGGCTAAAGGCCATGTGCTGAACAAAATCTTTTACAATCACTACAATAACTTGAAGAAAAAATTTTCAGACAATTTTACCTCAGAAATTAAAGGGATAGTTCACACAAAAATCAAAATTCTGTCATTAATTACTCACTCTCATGTCGTTCCAAACCCGTAAGACCTTCGTTCACTTTCGGAACACAAATGAAGATATTTTTAATGAAATTCAAGAGCTTTCTGACCCTGCATACACAGCTACAGAACTACCACATTCAAGGCACAGAAAGGTCCAAGCTTAATTTGATGACGAATGCGTCATGATCAGGGCAGGACTTGCAGGGCCGTGGGCCCCTGGGCTTGAGGTTATGTTTGGGCCCCATACCTATACTACAAATGCTCTCAACTAGAACATTATTATGGAGTAACACAAAATACACAAAAAATAAAATATGCTTTCAGGTTCATATACTGTATACAATTAATAGGCAACATGTCTAGCCTAGTCAAAGTTTAGATGTAATATTAAATAGTCACTATAATACAATAAACAGGATGTGATCTCTCAGTTGAGAGATCAAACCCCTGAAATAACACTGAGCAGAAAAAACCAAAGAGATGTATTATTATGAAAATGTATTGTCATATTTGTCTTTTTATGTCAGATTCTTACATTTAATAAATTCAATCTGAATAAAAAAACATGTTGACTATTAACAATAAAATGAAATCACTATAAACAAAATCCATAGATGGATTTTGCACAAGTTATGTTAAGTTTAAATACATTTTAATGTAGGAATATTGAATGATTGCAAAAGTGAAATAATTAGCTACTTTTTAAAAATATGAAACTACAATCACCAGTAGGTGGCAACAAGTGACTGTCTTAATCAGTAAGTTGAATCCATAAATCAAACAATTTGTTTAAAATGCTAATTCATTTAACTTAGCAAACGACTGTACTTATAGCCTGTTTGAACCATTTACTGGTCCGTGTAATGCTGAGAAACAAAACACTGTGTTGCTCGGAGACGCATTGATGGGGCAAAACAGAATTTTGTGTCTGTGTTTATTGTACATTTGCCATCGTGCAGATATTCGGAAACACACACACACACACAATGCGCAAAACTCCGCATTTGAACAGTCAATAGCAAATTCTTAAACTAATAACAAAACAGTAGCTGATTAAGAAGCGCCAGATTGTCAAAGCAAAGTCAGAATTACCTCCTCTCCTAAGTTCACGAAACGGTCATCCATAAAATGCATTGCTGTTCTGTTGTAAGTAATCTTAAAGATTCCTAAATGCATCTACTTTCGGAAGGCCAAATATAGTGCTTTTGCTTTCGCCTAGAAACACACAGCGTCTCCCTGACATGGCTGCTTCAACACTAACTGCGGTTACTGAAACCACACTTTCTTGGCGTGCACATTTGGGTGCATTATGCAAATATTTCCACATAGTGAGGTAGATATGTGGGGGCGTGTTAGAACGAGCCGTTTTAGGGGGGCTTGGCAGAGTCTTAACTTTGATAAAGAATATCTCTTTGGGTTTGAGACTTTAGTCTTTGCAACTTCAGGGATCTTATCTATGCACGAACAGCTTGTAACACTCCAAAGAGAAAGGAAAACTTGAAATCGCATCATATGACCCCTTTAAAATTAAAGTTACAAAAGTTATTCAGTCAAGAGCAGTGAGTGATTTTGCCTTTTGTTGTTAACAATAACCAATAGGCCTAATTAATTAACAGTGTTAACATTAACATTTGGTATGAAAGCGAGTCAGCTTTTAGTATACCTGCTGTCTGTCAGTCTGTGTTAAAGAACAAAAAAAAATCACTCTGCTCAAATCTGCTCTTGACTAAATATTTTTTTCATATTTAATATGGATTAATATATAAATATAATCTATATCTATGACTTTATTATAAAAATGAACAAAGGTCTTATGGGTTTGGAACGAGTAATTTATTAATTCATCTTCTTCAAATGGCTTTTTAATGAATTAATATGTAATTAATTACAGAATTTTCATTTTTGGGTGAACTATCCCTTTAAGAGTCTTTTTATTTGATAAATTCACACAGAAAACATATTATAAACAATGGTTTTTGGTATGAACCTGAAAAGTGTCATTTGTTTCTCCAGCCAAACCGATCTCATGAAAGTGCGTATCAATAGCACGAATTTATGTTTCATGTAGACTATTTATATATACGCACAAATTGACTTTGGCGTGCATATGATACGCAATTGGTAAGATTAGGGATGTGGGGTAGATGCGTATCATATGTACGCGAAACTGCGTATAATATGCACGCGAAAACTCCGTATTATATGCATGTCAAACACGTGCGTATCATATGCACACCAAAATCAGTTTCTGCGTATCAATACCACTATTTTCTGTTTGTATTTGGCCTATTTATACGCATTTTCATGAGACCGGGCTCACCCAGCACTGCCAATAATCCAAAATATTATTATTATTATTATTTTTTTCATATAATTTCTCTGAGTCTATCATTATTTTACATGTTTCTGGCTAATAGAATCATGTTTGCATTTGATTGATTAGAATAAACAAATTAGGCCATCAACTCTCACTTATTGAACAGATGTGTTTCTCCTTATCATAAAATACTGGATTGCCTTCCATCAACCCCCTCCATTTCTCCACTGCTGCAAGTCTAATTTTAATCATGCTCATTTGCATTAGTAAATGATGACTAATTAATCAGACTTGTTTGGGGCATTTCTCGGGTGTGGGAGGAATATTGTAATTTATTATATCATTTTTGACGGACATAAAATCTGTTTACACAATGGGGGCCAACTGTTTCCCTAAAATAAATCATGTGTTACATTGATTGTTTAACATTTACTATTACCATAGGCCTACTGTCATTCAAAAACAGTGTTTGTGTGCAGCCCAGTTTCCTTCCGACTTTTTGAGCGAGATTTTTGAAAATGTCTCCACTCTCTTGCATGCATACACAGGGTAGATTAACACCCAGTAGTAATTTGGCGTGATGACCCAGTTTCCAAAAGTAAAGCCAGTCTTTTCCATTTCCAAATATCAATATCAAATTCTCTGGAACAGATATTTGGTTAGTTAGCATACAAATGATAGAAATGACAACAACAAAATAGGCATATTATGCAATTGCTTAAAATAATTAAATAGCCTATTTATTATAGCTTTCATTTTTTGCTTTCATTTAGTCTACAATTCTTTACTGACATTTGACATTTATCCCCAAAATATTTTTATAGTTTTGGAAGTCGACTAAATGTTTATAAAAGCAAAATGCCATCTTACATCAAGTAAACATATTTTTAATATCATTGTTATTATGACTGTAAAACAATAGGCTTCCTAATAGATAAAAACAGCACCTGTTTGTTGTTTGTGTGACGGGACGAGGATTTGATTGGACAGACTGTTAATCCTTCAAAAGTTTCGACAGGTCAAATAGGCGTTTACTGCAGCACACTCTAACGACAAGGGACGTGGTCAAATAATACAGTCATATTTGCTGACAGAATGAATATCAGGAGAATGAATCCACTGCCGGTTGGTGACCAAGACTGTGAACTGCGCTTCCACATCTCCATGAGCAGCTACGGCCAGAGCCTCGGTGAAGGAGTTCCCACGCACCCCTCCGATGAATTAACCACGGGCCATCGCATAATCGAAGAGACAGCATCAGAGATGGACAGAAAAAGTTTTCAGTGTCTGGAAAATGGATTTCATGGAGACTCGGTGCCCAGCAGCGGAACAGTCAAGAAACCAAGAGCGCTGCGGCTGCTTATCAATGCTCGTGAACGGAGACGCATGCACGATCTTAACGACGCGCTGGATGACCTGCGAGCGGTCATACCGTACACACCGAATCAAAACGTGAAAAAACTCTCCAAGATAGCGACGCTGCTCCTGGCCAAAAACCACATTCTGATGCAAGCTCGGGCCTTGAAGGAGATGCGGAGGATAGTTGAGCAGAACGTGACACGGAATATTATGACACCACATATATTTTCAGATTGAGTCTTTAGCGTGTTATTTATTTTTTAATATGCAATTATGAACAATGTGACCAATAATTAGCCTACACACTAAAATGTACTTCAGTTGACCCCCCCCCCCACCCCCCCACACACACACAAACACGCAAGTTCTTTATGTAAATAGTGTAACATGAACACTGTATAAATAAACTGTGAAAAGGGATTCGTTTTTCTGAAGAATGTGAAATCTGAAGCCTCATATTCACATTTTCTGTCACTTATGTTTTAGCTATTGTGGAATTGTAATCAAAATAAAAAAGAGACATTGCTGTGAAGACTAGTTTGTCTTGAGTTTTCAAAAGAAAGGAAAAGAAGCCTAAAGAGTTTTGTTTTTTAAAAGTAGGCCTGTTTATTCATTTTATGTATTTAACATGCAAAAACATGGTCAGAATGTAAGGTAACTAGCTTAAACAAGATTTAGCTTAAGCAGCTCATCATTAAAAACAGGATGTATTTTGAAAAATGCAAAAATAGAGGATTGTTTTTTTAAGCATCATAAGAAAACCATGTTCCACAAAAGACTTTATAGTTCTTTGAAAGCATGGTGTTTAAAAAAACCCAGAAACCATACACATATAAAAACGAACCAAGGAAACTTGTACTGTACACTATGAAGATAATGAAAAAATTTAAAATGTGGGTCCAGTTGCATGAACTTAGCCACTACGGTAAGACTGTTTTAAAGGGGTCATATGATGCGATTTCAAGTTTTCCTTTCTCTTTGGAGTGTTACAAGCTCTTGGTGCATAAAGAAGATCTGTAAAGTTGCAAAGACTAAAGTCTCAAATCCAAAGAGATATTCTTTATAAAAGTTAAGAGTCAACCACTCCTACCTAAAACGGCTCGTTCTAACACGCCCCCACATGTCTACGTCAAGATGTGGGAAGATTTGCATAACGCCGCCCAAATGTTCACACAAAGAAAGAAGGCGTAACTTTTATTCTCGCTGTAGTATTGTTGTTGCTGCCGCTGCCATGTCGTGAGCTGTGTGTTTTGTTGTGAAAGCGAAACTACTTTGTTTGGTCTTCCAAAAGAGGACGATATCCGCTTAGTCATGCCTAGAGCTGATCCGTGCTGGTCGCTGAGGAAATACATCAACTT
>NW_015505563.1:450605-478482 GCF_001515645.1 Sinocyclocheilus grahami | reverse complement strand
TCTACGTCACGATGTGGGAAGATTTGCATAACACCGCCCAAATATTCACGCAAAGAAAGAAGGCATAACTTTTATTCTCGCTGTAGTATTGTTGTTGCCGCCGCCGCCATGTCCTTAAGACGCTGTGTTTCGTTGTAAAAGCGAAACTACTTTGTTTGGTCTTCCAAAAGAGGACGATATCCGCTTAGTCATGCCTAGAGCTGATCCGTGCTGGTTGCTGAGGAAATACTTCAACTTCGCTGTGTAGATCGCCAGATCGGCTTTCACCGTGGACGAAGCGGAGTCCAGACCGGGGTCGTCACATGTGGTTGCCGCAAGCCCGCCGGACACTCCTTCATCGAATCCACCGGCCGCCGCTTACTCAAGCCTGCTGTGTGTGACGCTGTGTGTTTCGTTGTGAAAGCGAAACTACATTGTTTGGCCTTCAAAAAGAGGACACAACTAGAAATCAGTGGTTAAGTTGTATTTACAACACTGTTCCAGAACACTTCAACCCAAATACTCAGATGTGTGCAGCGTTTTTTATGGAGGACGGCTGTTCTGACTCACAGATTGTAAGTACGTTTTTTATATTTAGAGTTTTTATATTTTATATTTAAAGTGAGTTTTTTGGGCAGTGTAGAGTAGCGCTTGTTGTTTGTCATTTCTCTGATCACAAATGTAGACATGGTTTTATGTTTACGCGGCGCGATGCAACGCAACGCGTAAAAAGACAGTATAGGTCATTATAAGCCGTAATTATGTCTCCACTGGATGCAACGAATGCCTCGTTTGTAATGGGTTTTAATGTTTTTGAATCATCGCTCCGGGCAGGACAAGGCATCACAGTATGGTAAGGAGCATAACATTTCCGTCACACCCTTGAGGTATTCGGCCAATCACAACGCACTGGATAGCTGGCCAATCACAGCACACCTCGCTTTTCAGACCGATGAGCTTTGTAAAAATTGACGCGTTTCAGAAAGGCGGGGCATAGAGGAGAAACAATAATGTACAGAATGTGGAAAATAATATGTTTTTTGAACCTTAAACCACATAAACACATTTCATTACACCAAATACACAAAATAATGTTCTTTTTAGCAACATCATATGACCCCTTTAAGAGTCTGACTAGCAGTTAGTCAAGGGGTAATGAGTCTTTAATTTTTCAGATCCAAATTAGACCAATATACATTTTTATGTAAAAGACTTGAAATGTTATGACCAGTCTTAAAGAAAAATATTAGTCTAAACCTTTTATGCAACCACCCCAAGATTTTTATCTTTATAACCTCTTTAATGGGGCACAAAGAAACACTCAAGCACCTTTATGTTTTTTTTTAATGAATTGGAGGGTTTAAAAAATACATATTCATTACCTCAAAATCACTGTTAGCCTGCTGTTTACAGCATGTCAGTCTTTGATACAATTGATTTTATTAACAAAATAAATAAATACGAAATAAAATCACACACAATACAAATATGTCACAGACAAAAGTTTTATTGCATCACCTGTTTTGAGTGGGTGAGAAATAGCATTTGTCTGAGAAATAACATATGGTGTGGTTCAACCTCAAAGCACAAAAAAACCCATACATTTTCATTGGCTCCTCTGGTCATCATCAGCACAACTTACTGGCTGTTGTCGTTTTAATGTTATGAGGAGTGAAAGTAAACAATAGATGTATTGTATTGTACTGTATTATCTAGACATGTTGCAACAAAAATCCCCCCCTCCTTCCCCCCTCCACCAGGGGGATTTCTCATCTGGTCCATATAATAAAGGTGATAGTCTCATCTAATCTCTCAGACATAATCAATTATCTTTCTCGCCCATATTTTGATGCAATAACAGCATTGTGTTAGATAAGAGGATTAGGCAAATTCGAGCTTGTTTTGGGAAGGTTTTAGAATAACAAGGTAAACCATCAAAGGTTATTGCTATATTGTATCTCTGCATGAACAAACATCTGAAATTGCTGGAGAAGTTAAAGTCAATACTAAAAAGATATTATAGGTCATCATTGCTAAGGTCCAGTCATGAAAGTTCGATTAGTCATTAGGTCAATTTAAAGAAAGAAAGAAAGAGAAAGAAATAAAGAAACATTTAATAGTATTTACATTTTTTTCTTAAATAGTTTCCAAGCAAATAAATTCGAATAAAATAAATAAGTAAATACTTGTTCCAGATATGAATGTTCCGTAAATAAAATAAATCTGAATGATAATTCTATGTTCACTGTGCACCTGATCTGGCAACCTTTTTTTTATTGCAGAGAACGGAAACATACAAAGAATAAGCATACATCACATAATATCAACCACAAAAATAAAATGGAAACAAATCACAAAAAGAATAAAATAAAAATAAAGATAAGAGGGCCATCATCTAAACATGATTACATGAAGAGATCAAAGGCAGAGCAAATCCTAACAGTCCTTATAGCGTTCTTATTAGTAGATACTGAAATTACATTCAAATAATTTTCCATTTCTTTTAGAAAGACAGAGAAGACAGGTTTACAGGTGGAAAATTTGCATTTGTGAATGTGAAATTTGCTTAGGAAAAAAAATAAATTAATAACAAAACAGATATTTTCGTTTGAGGGGTCAGAGTCATAATACCCAAATATGTTTTTCATATGCACTGAGAAGCCTGGCAAAATCTTACACTTGACAAACACACCAATATCATCCCAAAACTTCTGAGTGTAGTGACATGACCAAAATAAGTGTACCACAGTTTCTTCAGAATTCGAACCTGATCTGGCAACCTTAGCAGCTTTGCCACAGCAACCGTGACGTTTTTATTCTGACCAATCACTTACTTCCCCTCAAGTCTCGTTAAGAGCTCTCCTCTGTTATCGCGTGATCTTCGCTGAGGCCCACCGCTATTTATAACCGTAAACAGTAAGTATTTTATCATCATTCTTCATATTTTGCGGGGGGAAAAAACAAAAAACAAATAACATGAATAAACAACAGTTAAATTGAATATAACTGGCTATTACTTTGTTTTCATGCGTGGTCATTTGCAAATGTTATTGTTAGAAAATAGCTGAACAAGCCCGTCTGCAAGTCTCGTGCGCTGCCGTGGTTCACTCGGGGCTTGTGTGTTTTCATGCCTCGATAAAAGCAAAACTAATTCATGCGAAATTTTATACCTTAATAGCGATGGTTTAATAATTTTAAACCTGTCAAGTGCATCAGTGTCACCCTTCCAAATTCGTTCGTCGCGTATTCTGTTTACTGGCCAGTGAGCTGCTGGCTGAAAGTCTATGAGCAGAAACACCGCGAAAATATGAACGTGCACAGTGCAATTCATTCATTTACGCCTACATCAGAACCTTAGACTACTTAAAAGCGAAAATAGGCTTCTTTTTTGATAACATGGACAGCTAGAAACATTGTTCACTAAAAGTGAATCAATCTACTTCTCTGATAATAGCATTTAAAAGTGAGTTCACATGCATTTTTATATTTGAAGTATGCAAAATGTTTTTTATTTTTACATGTCGTGTTTACCACAGTATATCCATCATGAGTTATTCAGAAAAGCCTGAGGATATTACAAAGGAGGAATGGATGGATAAACTGAATAATGTGCACATTCAGAGGGCAGATATGAACAGGCTCATCATGAACTATCTAGTAACAGGTATGTCAGTATTATTTTATAGTATAGTATAGTGCTTTATTCAGTTCAAATGCATAGATATTTGTAAATTAAAATGAATAAAACTTCCCCTCTGATCATGATTGTATTCCACAGAGGGATTTAAAGAAGCTGCAGAGAAGTTTCGTATGGAATCTGGGATTGAGCCGAATGTGGATCTAGACTCTCTGGATGAGAGGATAAAGATCAGGGAAATGGTTTTGAAAGGTCAGATCCAGGAAGCCATTGCTCTCATTAACAGCCTGCACCCAGAGCTCCTCGACACCAATCGATACCTCTACTTTCACCTTCAGGTAAACATCTGACCTTATATGGACATGCTGGGAGGGAGGGAGATGTCTAAAGCCCTGGGCCCGTATTTATCAAGCTTCTCAAAGTGTAATTTTAGTCTTAAGTGCTGAGAATTCATTAAATTTACACCTACTTTCAAACTTGAGTATAAAAGCAAGTTATCAAATTTCTTAAAGCCAAGAATCACTCTTACTCTCCCAGTTATTTAAGACCGCTCAAGGGGTCTCTCAAGTGGTTAGGAGTTGCCAGCAGGGGCTTGTGATGGCGCTGAGGAGACAGAGACGTTCGCGAATCTTTCAGGAGAGGAAGAATGTTCTTGAAATATTTGACGACGAGCAGTTAATAAAACGGTTACATTTCCTCAGTTATTCAAACAGAAAACGAGCAAAGAATATTTACATTACCAAAGAACATCATAACTGACTTCAGTCTAGCGAGAGTATTATATGCTCTTTAAAAACACTCCCGTTTTAATCAGTGAAGCTACCTACACTGATGAATAAGGCCCAATCCCAATTCTACCCCTTAGCTCTTCCCCTTTCCCCTACCCCTCCGTTTCGCGTGTTCACGTGAAGGGGTAGGGGTGTCTCGATTCTCTTTTGGTTGGAGGGGTAGGGGGAAGGGGAAGGGCCAGATAGCCCTTCAAATTAAGATTTTTCGGGAACACATTTCAAACGAAGGGGTATGAATTATCTCAGCGTAAACCGGCTTCAGGGGCAACATGGCTGCCCGAGCGCACAAAAAGACACATAAATGTAAGCATTTTTGGCATTAATAAAGATTTTAACGAAAAGTAATAATTTGTTTTATGTTACATTCAATCGTGAGTTCATATTTACGGTCATGTTACTCAAATAAATGTTTGCAAAAAATCGCTAAAGTTTGCTAACATCATTTCATTACAGACTGCACGATAGTGCCACAACATATTTTCATGTCTGATCAGGGCGATAACCACCATAGACATTGAGGAGGGCTAGTACCCCCAATAATTAGAAATTGCTAAACCCTTTTCTCAGATATTGCCAATTCGAGAGCGAGAGACAGAGAGAGAGATGAAAGTTGCGTGTATGTGTGTCTGTGCGTTTCACTCTTTAGAGTTTACTTCAAAAATGTTATCCTCTCATTGCTGGAAAATATAATGTAGCAATTCAGTATTTAAACTGTTATTAATAAAAGTCGTGGGGCAGCGTTGACCAGTTTCTTTGCTCTTGGATGTGTGAGCTGCGCAATATCTAATGTGTGTGTGTGTGTGTGTGTGTTAGTAAGCAGCGTTAATATAGAACGGTAATTAAAGGCTCTAATGCACACACCAGTACACCAGTATAGGTGTGTGTATTGTAGGAGCTAGACGACGTATGATGATGTGACGTATAGTAGTGGTGTCCCAATTCTTAGGGGAATATTTTCACCCCTACCCCTTGACACTATATATATAATAGGGGTATAAAATAGAATTGGGATTGGGCCTAAATCTCTTACCCCTTATTTACACTGCACACGTCTGCGGGGCGTTACGGCTCCGACACAGCCACCGGAGCTGATCACGGCTACTCACCAGTTTCTGAAGCGACTCTCCGTGCTGGAAAATATTGGCGCCTATATTTTTGACGGATAATAATAATAATCGTCTTGCTGTCGTCAAAGGCATCAGCAACAGCTGTTATCTCTGACTATCGTCGATACACGATACTCTCGTCTACCGGCACAACCCTAAATCTAAGGTTGTGATGATGCTTCGTTTCCTTGCCATAATATATTCTCTTGAAAATGTGTTATTGTCAAATGTGTGTTGAATGTAAAGTCCTGTCAGGAATTTAATCATTCAATGTGAATTTATCTGAGAATATTCTTAAATAAGGAAATCTATTCAGTGATTGGTCCATGCGTATTTCGTCATCCAAAGTCCCGTTTGTGGCACAGCAAAGTGTCGTAAATCATCTCTAAGACTGACACTTAAGATTTAGTCCTACACTTCGCTTAAATTACCAATGAGATGCTTGATAATGAACTTTTAAGCGCAGCTTTGAGCCAAACATTTTTTTACACTTAAGTCAATTCTTAGCAGTGTTCTTGAGAGTAATTCTTAGAGGCTTGATAAATACGGGCCCAGATCACACCTGGTATTAAGATGTGTTTCCCGCTTGGATTTCGTCTAGACGGTCCCTTCTTGTTTTGCCACATTTTACATCACTTTTGCAAGAGGTCTGAATGCGGCATACAAATATGAATACAAAAGCCATTACGCTGCTTACATGCAAAGGAAAGAATATGAATGGTAACATAGGGTGACCATTTGTCGTCTTTTTACTGAACATTTCCTGGCCTGGATTTCTAAATTACCTAAAATGTCTGGGTTTTGGCTTTGTTTTCCTGTTGTTTTCATACTTGCTGAAGGTAATTATTGAAAAGTAGTTTGACCAATAGCGTTTAGACTTTGAAAAAGTAATTGATCAATTGTGGCATGCAAGAAGGTGAGATTTACAGAGAACAGTCAAAACAATGCAAATACACATACATGTAATGTATGGGAACTGTAGAGAGAATGTAAATAGGAAAACATCTAGGCAATTTAGAACATGTACGGGACATATGGTCACCTTAAGCTGGGCACACACTGCATGATTTTCAAAGTTGTTGGATTGCTACTCTTCTCACACTGCATGACTATCTGGGGACCATCTATTTGCTGTTGTCTGCACACGCTATATGACAGATCGGCGACTAGGGGTTCGCATTACACAGCTTTTCAGTAGTAGGAAGAATTGCAGACAGTTGCCAACAGTGCTTTTCTCAAATTGTGTGGTAATGCACACTATGCGGTTGTCACTTGTGAACAAGCACCAATTTGCCTCAGATTTTGCAGATCTGCAATTTCCACAAAACTGTCTGCGAGTGAAAACCGGGGGGGGGGACCGGCATAAGGTAACTGCAATTTGAATCCTAATCTGTGTGTTTTGGCACAATGTATGTTTTGTTGTGCTTTCTCAAAACCTGTCCCATTACAGTTACATGTTAGGGAAGTGGGTGGCAAGACGGTGGTCTTTTGTGGTTGCTTGAACGCATTTGACCACTTGAGTCTACTTTATGAAAGCAATCTTTAACTACCTCTGGAAGTGGTTGAAATTGGACAAGTATGTTTTAGACCGTGTTTACACCTATATTTAGTGTTGTTCTCTTGTGATCAGATCAACGAAAATGCATGTAAATACCAGGTGTAAACCAGGCCTTACAGAGCATTTAATGGCGCTTTTCTACTGCGTGGTACGACTCGGCACGGCACGGCTCTGCTCGGTTTGTGTTTCCGCTGCAGTTTAGTCTCGCTATAAAGTGGGCGGGATTATTCACATGTTGTTATAGTTGCGCTGCCTCCACTGCCGCAACTCCTGAAAAACTTTTTCATTCTCGCTGGATCCACTCATCTGCTATCAACGAGAGGAACATCTGTACTTCCTCAATAGACAACGAAACATTTTTTGGTTGTTAAAAAAAGGTGCGCTTGAACACAAAACAGTTGTGTTCGATCCTTCGCTGGCTGTGCTGATTTAAATCGAGCAGGTCTGTTGTCTCGTGTCGCAAGTTCAGTGACGCAGGTGGTGACGATTCTCTCCGGCCAATCAGTGATCAGCAGAGTTTACGCGACACGTTTTGGTAACTGTACGGTAAATTTGGAACCTCAACCGAGGTGGTACTGAAAAAAGTACCAGGTACTGTACCCAGTGGAAAACCCCCCAAAAGGGAACCGTATCGAACCGTATCGTGCCGTACCATGCAGTGGAAAAGCGCCATTAGATAGCCATTGTAAACCATAACAGAATCCATTGGCATGTTGTGTTCTACAATGCAAATGTAGTAATGAAGGCCTCACCCTTACCCCAGCAGGGGCGATTCTAGGATTTTTTTAGTGGGGTGGCACAGGGGGGACCAAGAACCAGTCATGGGGGCCCATGGTAAAAGTCATGTGCCCCAACACAAGTGGGATGACATAAAAATGGCACTGCACAAGTGCCTGGACAACGCATCTCTCTTTTTATGAATAAAAACCATTGAACAGACAATAATTGTTCTCAACTTATTTTATTGTCCAAACAGACTGTGTGTGTATGTGTGTGTGTGTGTGCCAGGTTCAGGGCTGCTAATTTGCTGGCCAACTTGGCCCTGCCTGGTGGATTGGCTCTGACCTGCACTGCACTGCATCTACCTGTCTTTGAGATGCATGGTTTCTTCTTAAAAAAAAAAACCTTGAACGTATTGCTGCTGTGCCTGACTTTGTCCCCTTTTCATTTTCTTTCACAAAATTCTGTCTAAAAATAAACAAACCTCTAACTTAATCATCAATATTACACAAATAGTATATTTAATAGGCATGTTCTCATCTGATTAAAGACAAAATAATTTAAATGTGAAGCTGTCCTTGGACACTGCAAAAAATATATATATAATACTACCACGCAAAAACGTTTGTTTATTAAATACAAACAGGTGTTTACTATTCTAGCCTACATCTTAAAATTCCAAGTGTCAGAATGCTAACATTATTAAAACCCCACATTTGAGCGTTTACCACGTTACTGCAGACTATTTGGGAAAGTGATTGTGCCTTTAATCTTTGAAACAACAGAAGAAACGTAACATGATTTCTATTTTAAGCGGTGCTGGTGCATCGCGGCTGAATAACATAACTAAGCACAAACTCTAAGGAGCTTTCAATATATATATATATATATATATATTAGGGATGGGCATTCCAAGCAAAAATAATATTCGAAAATCGCTGGGTATTATTCGATTATTATTAGAAAATCTGACCCCTCCCCCGCATGCACGCACAATTACCCAAATACAAAAACAGAGAGAGACGGGATTAATGCTTTAAATCTGTATGATAAACTGTTTAATTCAGAAGATAGGCTACCTTAACTCAAGCCATACAATGATTATAGCATGCTGAGACTTATTAACATAATAGTCCATTGATTAGCATAAATCAACTGCTCATAAGGCTAAGACATTTCCATTTAAAAAAATGGAACTCCTAAAGGTAATAGATATGAGATGGGAGGAAAAATATACTTCAATATCTTCTGTCACAATTCTATCATCGGGCAGTTATACTGTATATAAACTGCAGGCATCAGGGAGCCCTTATTAATATGCGGGGCATTGAAATCACTTATGAACGCACTTGTTTTTTACTTTCACATTCACGTACGGAGCAACACTCGGCAGTGCTTACCACACATTTTACAAGATTAGATGTTTGTCAGTGGTGCTCAGGATCTGCAAGTCATTCGCCATCATCCTATCAGTCATCTCTCCTTACTCTGTTTATGTGGTAAGTGAAATGTTATGTACTGTAATGTAACAGGCTACCGCTAGCAAGCGGCTAAGCATGTCCCTTTAATCGCTCCGTAGAACGCGTTATTTGTTTTCCGCGCCTTTCTGAATACGGAATCAGCCACACCTCTAACCTAGTCGGGGGTGTTTGTGGTCCGCACAGAGCTCTTATTTGACATCGTCCCAAGTTACTGTAACCATTATATGCTATGCATGTCTTTTTTTATGCCACGCAAGTCTACAGTGTGTGCATGAGACAGTGTGTTCTTCTGTTGTCTTTGACAGCTTTTAGGTGTGTTATTGGCAGCGCCATCCTCAGCTTACATGAACTCGTCACCACCGCATCAGCACGGAAAACATGGGGACATTTTTAAAGACATTAATCGCAAAACCTATTCGATATTCTATAATTAAATCAACTAATCGAATATTCGAAAATCGTGACCCATCCCTAATATATATAGGCCTATAATTATAATTTAATACTTACAATGAACAGAGACGTGGTCTGCAGCCTGCAAAATCGCGCTTCTGTTTGAGCTGTGTAATTGACAGTGGCGTCATAAATATATGGGAATTAATTGGCAGTGAACCAGACAGTGAGTAGGTGTGTTCTACTTCAAGCGGCGCTATGCTGCCGATTAGCGTATGACGTCAGCGTGTGAGATGTTATACTCTAATCAGTCTGCTCTGTTGGGGGGGGGCAAGCATATTTTGTGGGGGGCCGGTGCCACCCCTCTAGACAAAAATTAAAAAGTACTGTAAAGAAACCAATCCTAATAGTACAACTTGACTTGACCCTTACTGTGAAACTGTTGTTAACTTTTCTTGTAGCAGCAGCATCTGATTGAACTCATCCGTCTGCGGGAGACTGAAGCAGCGCTGGAGTTTGCGCAGTCACAGCTCGCCGAACAGGGAGAGGAGAGCAGAGAATGCCTTACTGAGATGGAGCGAACCCTGGCACTGCTCGCCTTTGACAACCCTGAAGAATCGCCGTTTGGAGACCTGCTCAACATGATGCAGAGGCAGAAGGTATGTGTGTTTATTTGTGTAGGACATAACCATAATAATGGGTTAGTGATCTTTGTTTCCGTGACAGTTGATTCTCCTGTTTATATATACAAACCCAATTCCAAAAAAGTTGGGACACTGTACAAATTGTGAGTAAAAAAGGAATGGAATAAGTATGGGGCATTACTGTACCTGGTGTGGATTCTGGATTTATTCCTCCCTCCTTAATGCTGGGTTCTGTCTCCCTCTATAGGTGTGGAGCGAGGTGAACCAGGCTGTTCTAGACTATGAGAACAGAGAATCTACTCCAAAATTAGCAAAGCTGCTGAAGCTTTTACTGTGGGCTCAGAACGAACTGGACCAGAAAAAAGTGAAATACTCCAGAATGACAGACCTCAGCAAGGGCACCATTAAGGACCCCAAGTAGAGACTGTAATCCACATGGACACATTTGAATTTGTCTTATTTATGAACAGTCAGTGACTGGATAGCAAATATAAATCTATGTATAATGTTTTTTTTCTTTCTTGATGCCTCTATAAAAAGTAATTTAAGCAACAGTATATGATTATATTTCAAACAAAATTATACTGATTGAAAACTATAAGCCTAAATTTTTATTGTAATCTACCATTTACTATGCTGGTAGCCTATTTTCTGAAGAACATGGAATATTCCTATGGTACTGTTTTTGCTCAGTTTCAGTCTGTCATATATGGGTTTTGTAATTTGTATTTTATTTCAACCTCTTCACTGGTTTCACATACAGTAGTATGTCCTCATGCTTATATTAGGCTTTTTTGAGGGAAATATTAGCTCCTGGATGAAAAGAAAAAGACTGATATAATAGAACTATCTTTATCATGGATCCAACAACTTCATTTTTTATTTATGAGAAGCCACAGATGCTGATAATGTGAGTAAACCGTGTTGAGTTTTAGACCTTCATTATATAAGCTATTTTAATGACAAAATAGCAAATATTGTCATTACAGTCTTAAAGCCTTACGTTTATGATTTTTGTCTTTCATTTTTGTTCATATTTTGTACTGCTTGTTTGGGATAAAGTTGATTTCACAGTAGATTTTGTTTACTGGAATTTTTCTGAATCAGGTTTTTTAAGGCCGAATCACCAGATTCCATAGAGATGACAGAGATTTAATACAGAATTATGTTGTATAATTACACGTACAAGAATTACTACATTCCTAGATAATGATCACCTTCAGTCCTTAAAGATGAATGCAAACCAGGATGAGTTGCTCTTCAAACGTTTACTGTAGGTGTGGCCTTTTTGTCACTGCGAGCTCTATAAATGCAGTAGTTTAAACCTTCCTGTTCGGCACAGAACCGGCTCTCAGTGTCCGGTTTCTACTCAGTTGGATTTAATGGCTGCTGAGCAAGAATCGGACCGCTTCCAAACACCTGTGGACTCTGTGAAAACACCTTTCAGAAATGTGTGTGACACGTCCGGGCTAAAGATAACGCAAATTAACGACAAGACAACAGTATGGCCAAGGTATGATAAAAAACCTGTTTATTAAAGGAGATTAGAAACAATGCTTAATGTCATAGTGTATTTGTGCGTCAACTGCATCAACAATAGTTTCTGTTGTGAACACGACTCACTGGGGCGCGTTAATCATTCTCGTATAATCAGCGGGAGTTGTCAGTGGACAGTGAAATTCACATCGCTTTCCTTCATACACCTTTCTTTAGTTTCGCTTCCTGACAATAGTTCCATGGAAATCGGTCCCTGATAGTTTCCTAACTCTCCGTGTGTGTGTGTGTGTGTGTATATATATATATATATAGTGAGAGAGAGTTAGGGCTATCAAAGACTTAACAGATAAAGTAGATTTCTATGCACACTACACATCTATGTATATGTATATCAATATGTATACATATAGACCATTGCACTGGTAACACGTTACTGTTACCTCTGTTACTGACAGTGTATTTACTGTTTGCTGACTGTAATCAAATTCTGAGGTTACAGGATGGCTGTTTGAAAACTGCTCAGATACCATGATACATGATGAATGTAAGCATTCAACAAACAGTTTCACTTCCTGACAATTGTTGCAATAAAATCTACTTTGTCTCTGCAGTCCCCTGATAAAGTATTTGGTGGATGAGTCCAATCAATCAATCAATCAATAAAAATGTACCATGGTACAGTAATACCAGTGCAACAAGATTCAATTCTGCGGTTACAGAATGGTTGTTTGACAACATTGTGTTGAGATACTATGATATAAATACGGGCTTTCAATAGACATTAGAAGCATAAAAAAATGAACACTTTTTATTAAAAAACATTTACAATTGCTAAGAGGTGGTTCTGAATGAGCATTATGAAGACAAAGTAAAAAAAAACTTGAGTAAGAATCAGTGTTCATTTTTGTTTATTAGATATGCTGGATGTTTTACAGTAGGTCTTTTGAAAGCTTACTGATAATTTTGTATAAGTATCCTATGCCATCAATTGTATATCTGCCTAACTTGTAACTTATTGTTTGCAGAGTGAGGCACCTAAAATGTGCTGCGCTCTGGGTCACCAGATTGATACACTTGTAATTATAATGTCCCACCTGCTGCAGGCCACTGGCCCGGACCTGGACCCTGATGCTTCTGTTAGTCACATGTCTTCTCTACTGGTCACGGATGGCCATGCCAATCTGTGCCGTCACCATGGCAAAAGAATTCGGATGGAGCAAGACCGAGACTGGCATAGTGCTGGGTGCTTTTTTCTGGGGTTACTGTTTTACTCAGGTACTTGGTGGCCATGCCAGTGACAGGTGAGTGTTTTGGTGAAGGGTACAGGTCATAGATCAATTATGGAAAGTAGAAGATGATGATGATGATGATGATGAGCATGTTTTTACAGGATAGGAGGAGAGAGAGTACTGCTCCTGTCCACCTCCTCCTGGGCTGTGATGACGGCTATCACTCCGCTTCTGGCCAACATTGGACTTCGACCTCTTGTTACCATGACAGTGACCAGGTTTCTATTGGGTGTAATGCAAGGTGAGACCATTGTGAGAGACAGCTGGGGAGAAAATTGTAAGACGAATGAGGGGAATTTAGAGAGAATCTCATTAATTAAAAAATGTACAGAAATAATCTATCAACATGTTTGAACTTGAAATTTCCACCAGCAAGTCTGTAAAATCGGTTGCTAGGGGCATTGGCTGTAATTACTAGGGTGGGTCTAAGTTAGTTTAATCAGAATCAGCTCACCCTGACTAATTTCAGTTGTTCATTTTGGACATCACACATTTTTTACATTTACTTATGTTTTTTCTTCCACTTATGTAAGCCAACATTTCCACCTTTGGTACATGATAATAAATTGAAATTATGAAAAACAGGTGAAATGACATACAGTATATGACATCAAAGTAAAAATGATCTCATAAAAAGTCAAAATTATGACAGAAATTCATAATTATGAGATTAAATAGTCAAAATGATGACAAAAATATATATGTATAATGTAATAATTTTTACTTTATATGTCATGAATACAAATTTTATATTAAAAACAAACTTTTTATCTCATTTATGACATAATTTAGATTTCTGTGTCACCCATATAAAATATAATTTAGGGTGTATTCACACCTGTCTTGTTTGGTTTGATTGAATCAAACTCAAGTTTGTTTCCCCCTTTGGTGCGGATTTTTAGGCAGGTGTGAATACAGCAATCGCACTCGGGTGCGGACCAAACAACCGTACCGAGATCCAACTGAAGAGGTGGTCTCGGCCCGCTTCCAAACGAACTCTAGTATGGTTGAATGGATAAACTAATGAATGGATGACCTCAAGCACACGTGTGGTTTTGTTTACAGTTTCTGGTTCACTTGCAAAAAGGGCAGTGTGAAAGCGAACTGCACCAAACAAAAAAAAATCAACATTGTATTTGGTCCGGACCAAAGCAAGTGAACTAGCGGACTCTCCTGGTGTGAATACACCTTATACTTCTCATCACTTAATCATGATTTAGTATGTCATAATTTAGACTCTCTCTTTATGTTTCATAATTATGACATTAATCTGATAATTTAGACTTTTTATCTCATAATTCTGATTTAGTATGTCATAAAGTCAACTTCTTATCTCATAATTATGGCTTAGTATGTCATAATTTAGACTTTTTATCTCATAATTATAGTATCTTATCATTGTAACATAGTATTTACTTTTTTATGTCATACTTTTTCGTTACCATTTTTACCTTATGCGGCAGAAATGTGCTTCCATATCCCCTTAAAGGTAAAAAGGTTCTCAGTAGGACATGATTGTGAGTTTGCGTTATGCTCTCTTTGTTTTTAGGGGTTCACTACCCTTCTCTTGTCAGTATCTGTGCTCAGCGTGTGAAGGAGGGAGAGAGAGGTTTATTGATGAGCACTCTGGCCTGTGGGTGCTACCTAGGGTAAGATATAATAATAGTTTTCCCAATCATTCTATTTGAATTCATATTTTTATTCATTTATTTATTTGAAGTGTAAAATAAAACTGGAATTACATACCGTAATTTAGTGTTCCACACTAGGGGTGTGAATCTTCACTGGTTTCACGATTTGATTCACTTTGTCACGATTCGTTGCATCCTCAGCTTTCAATATTACTGCACATGGCTACATTTTCATACATAGTTTATATCAGATTTATATTGTGCATTTTTATTAAATGATATAAGCAGGCTACTTTTTAAAATAATTACAAATGAAGAATAAATCAAAACAATTGTTAATAGGCTGCATTCATACTACTGCACAGATCTATTTCGACATATCAGATGTTTTGTCCTGTTCTGAAAACATAACTGACTGTGTTTACATCAGTTTCCTATCATAAACGTATTCTATGAGAATCAATATTTCCTCCCAACCCTATTCTACACTATTCATGATTTTGTCATTGAGATGTCTGTCTCTCTTAGGATGCTGCTGGTTGGAGGTGTAGGTTCCCTGATGCTGGACTGGTTTGGATGGGGGAGTGTGTTTTATGGAGCTGGTCTCCTTGGTGTTTGCTGGACCTGTTGTGTATGGAAATGTCTTCTGCAAGGTACTTAAATTGTGGTCCTTTACATGTTTAAGTAGCATTGTACTTGAGATTTTGCACTCGTTCTTGATTGAGTGCTATTTCATTGCTCTGAAGGTCAGAATTTGTATAATGAAGTCTCTTAGAGAAGTCGCAGTGAATCAGAGAAAATCAGTGTTGGCTTCAGTATTTGTGTTTGCCATAGCAACTGTGTGGAGAGAATAATTGGATCTTTTTTGCCAGTGTTATTTTACAACGCCCTGTTTTTAAAAATCTGACTCCCCACAGTGCAGCACTACTAAATAAGAGATTTCTATACCGAGGACCCTGCTATATCTTAATAATCTCATGTTGGTGTTTGTTATATATTAGTTTAAAATGTGTCCGTACAGAGTTTGTTTGATTGTTTGTTACAGGTCCAAGTTTCTCTCTCGACTCACTGTGGATCAGCAGTAGTTCTACATCTGAATCCTCTAAAGTCAATTGGCTGAATCTCCTTAGAGAGCCTAGTGTCTGGTGAGGTTCAAGACATCGACATATCCCTCATTTTACTCTCTACTTTCACTCAGTTTTATTGTTATGTTTTTTTCCATTCCAAAGTT
This sequence comes from Sinocyclocheilus grahami, assembly GCF_001515645.1. Classification (NCBI taxonomy): domain Eukaryota; kingdom Metazoa; phylum Chordata; class Actinopteri; order Cypriniformes; family Cyprinidae; genus Sinocyclocheilus; species Sinocyclocheilus grahami. The sequence continues at coordinate 462,528 of NW_015505563.1, read as the reverse complement.
TTGTGTCAGGACTGTATTGTTTTTAGGACACTCATTCTCATAAAATGTCAATTAAAACTTCAATCTTTTAAAAGATGTGCAAGTATTAATGCAGAAAGTTGCTCAATGCATGTGTATGTGTTTTAGGGCTATGATCATTGCTCATCTCTGCTTTAGTAGCACGAATTACACACTCATGTCATGGCTACCAACATTCTTCAAAGACATGTTTCCTTATGCCAAGGTATGCCAGCCATCGCACATTAGCTGATTTTATTGGTTGTTTCTCTTTTTATTAGTGTTTACACTCCCAGTTTACTTACCAGTAATGTAAATATGTAGTAGTGACAATATCTAACTATATTACTAAACGAAATGTTTAATCATAAGATGGTGTTTTTGTGCACTCAGGCTAGAGGAAGCACATGAGGTTTTGATGTTTTTTTTTTTTTCTTGCTACGACTGGTCGTTTGATGTTGTCATTTTGTTAAAGCATTCCCTATTTATTTTGTTTGATGACAGGATTGGGTGTTTAATGTGATCCCTTGGTTTGTAGCGCTGCCCACTTCACTGTTTGGAGGCTCTATCTCTGATCATCTCATTAGGCAAGGTGAACAAAACCAACACAATCTCATAGCAATTCAAAACTAAAATGAATTGGTGTCTAATTTGTATGAATTTCTGCATCTCATTTGTGCATTTTCATACAATCTGCTTATTCCTCACTGGTAATTAGGTTTAGGTGTCGACCTTCTTGCTTCCTTTTGTATTTTTCTAACCCTAATGTTTCTGTCAGTAATTAGTCACATTTATGTCTTTATGTCAGGCTGCGGGACTGTGACTGTAAGGAAACTGATGCAGGTAACACAACATCAGCAATGAGCTTTAACATGTCCTGATATAGAGTAAAAATACATTAACAATTCATGAATTGCATTATGTAATCTGTTGTGTTTGTGTGCGTCTGTTTGAAACATGCTTGTGTAGTTCTTTGCAATGGGAGTGGCCAGTGTGTTCATCTTCCTTCTCTGTAAGACAGACAGCTTTATCCATGCTGTGGTGTGTGTGTCTCTGGCTGTTGGACTGTCTACATTTAATAACAGGTTAGAATGAACTGTCATATCCAAAACATGATCTTACAGCATTGATTAGCCTATATATAGTCTATTAGATCTTTCATGCTCAAATATAAATGTGTAGAAGATTTAGCCAATCAACAGCTGATTGTATTGTGAAGAGGTAGTAAAACAAGAGTAACCTGTGTGTGTATTTTCATGTTCAGTGGGGTGTCTGTGAATGTGCATGACCAGGCACCATCATGTGCAGGAGCCCTATTTGGTGAGTCCGCCTCTACTTGTAAAAAAAAAATAAAAAAAATCCAGGCATATTTTATTTGATCACAGTATGTTTTAAGCATTGTTCTAAATATGCTGCTCTCTTTCTTACAGGGGTTATGAACACATGTTCTGCTTTTACTGGTGGGTTATAATCCTTTTTCTGTAATGTAACCAATTACGTGTATACAGTCGTTGTAATGCCCTCATATACTTGTGGAAGGAATATTGAAATATTTTATTTAAAGTACTTTTTGATAGGTCAGTGTACACAATCTAAATTCTATTTGACAATTAGAAAAATTTAAATAGTAAAAGTAATCTAATATTGAAGTAATCTTTAATCTGAAAATGTTGACATAACGCTGTAATTATATAAGTTAAAACTATGACAAACAATTATATAAATTATGATAAAAGAAGTATATGACACTAATTGGCTTTTTATTTAATAATTTTCTGTTATAATTTCAAATTATGTCATAATTGTCAATTTGGACTTTATATGACAATAATTATTGATCATAATTTAGATTTTGTATCTCATAATTTTTTATTATTTCTCAAAAAGAATCAAAGTTTTGTCTCAATTTAGACAATTATAAATTGTATCTAATAATTTTGATTCAGTATGCCAGAATTGTAACTTTTCTCATAATTTAAACTAATCTGCAAAATGGTATAAATTCACATTCAAGCCCTGTGCAATTACTTATGTCTAATATCCTACCTCATTTGAACTGTTAATTGTAATACCTATTTTTCTATTGCTCTTCTTCTATCCCCATATCTTATTCTCTTTGTACTATACTTCACAGGTTTGTTGTTGGTGTACACGTCTGGCTACATGATTGAGGTCACAGGTTCCTGGGTGAATGTGTTCTCAGTCCTGGCTGTGGTGAACGTCATTGGTGTCACCATATTCATAGTGCTGGGTGAAGCAAAACGAGTTGATCAGCCTCGGATTATCTCAACATCATGCTGAAAACAAATTCTTCCACTCAAGAGACATATTGGGGTTTCCTTATTTGTCATTTGTAACAAATGGATTGAAACTCCTCAACACTTATGTTTTATATAATGTTTTAGAGAGTATATATTTATTCATTTAAATGTGTATTATATTTGGCAGGGTTGGTTGAAAATGATGCAATGAAACACATTTTATGGTTTGTATGTAACCCCTTTTCCCAGTGCTGGTTATAGGTAGCTAAACTACTTTAAAAATTGTAACATGGGATGGGGCCCTGGGTGTGGTTTGAAAATAAATACTAATAAAACAATTAGTTTTTTGTAACTATTGGTTTTACACAACACTTATTGAAGGTGCCTCCCTTTTATGTAGTAATTTCACCTTTAATTCCAAATATCCCATTAAAATGGGATCTTTTAATGAACTGTTGTAAACTCAAGACAACAAATATGAATGGGAGAAATTATATACAATTTACTGAAGTACACTTGAAATTAAAAGTATTCAGTATAGACAATTAAATATGAAACTGAAAATAAAAGCAAATAGTTAAAACAGTATACACTATAAAAAGCAGTTTCAATATAAACCCTCTGTTCAACTGACACCAAGATAAATTAAATTGAAAATCAGTAGAACGTCAATGACAATGACATCCCAGAAGAGCACAACAATTTGTCATCCATATTACTGGGTGTACTTTATCATATTTGTAGAGAACTAACGTGGATCGCAAGGTTGTTTAACTTTCTCCTTACAAGCTGCAATTGCTGCGCACATCTCCTAAGCCCCGCCCACTCATGAACAGTAAACACTGAAAATAACCCAATCAGAGACCAGTAAAATGAAGATGAGCAGGCATTCTAGTGCAAACATGTTAGGCTGTATGAACACGTGTACATTTTAGTACCTTAAAACTAAACGTATTAACCCTTTGCAGTCTGTATTTCTATATGCATATGAATAAAATCCCATCTGGGCTACATGTATAACAAATATTTATTTAAAATGTAAATTAATTTAATCGGAAATATTTGAAACAGTAGGACAGTTGTCTTTCCACTAATATGATTGGAATAATTAAACCGTCTCAGTCTTGAGTGTTTCTTGTGAAGATCTACAAATGATTCGATGCAAGTCCAGCTCACTCACCAGAAGGTGGAGACCGAGGACAAATCAGAGCCGCATGATTCCATGAAAAATCACAAATCAGTGAAGCATTACGGGTCATTACAAACAGTACCAAAATTGATTGTTTACCGTTCTTTAAAAACACATGGCATGAGGTAATATAAAGGTTACTGTTTGGTTTTCTGAGCCATATCCTCTCGATGACAGTGTAAGACCCCTTTCATCCGGTGAAACGGGCCTAGTTCTACAGGGGTGATGCGCACGTCGTTGTGGTGATGTCACGGGTGGGCGGAGCCGAGTGAGATCTGCTGCATCTGGTGCTCTTACGTGATCGCGCGGTTCCCGGGGATGCAACCACAAATTTAACATCGGTTTCTTTAACGCACTGAAATTAATTACGAAGCCGGGGCCGACGAAACGGTAAGCGGTGCATGCGTTAAACCCACGTTACACCTTAAGAAAAAACACATTTTGTCTGCTCTCTTGATTTATAAGTGGGCTTGGGTGAATTGGTCTTATGTGGTGGAACGGGAAGAACGGGAAGCTAACAGGCCAGAGAATATGGATGCTGGAGCGCAAAGCAAAGCACCGGGGCCCGTACTGGTGATGCAGAAGCGAAGCGAAGCGTGTCAGAGATTTAACTGTAAATCTTTTCCGTTTGGTGAAGTAATCTATTGCAGTAATCTATCAACACAGTTTTTTTTTTGAGCAGAAAAAACGGTCTGCCGTTTGTTGCTCAGATTCACATCAGCAAATCGCCCCTTCTCCGCTTTATAATATGAGTGAATGCATCATATGTGTCTCTTGTTAACACTGTATTGAATAGAGATGCCTTGATGCGGACACATAGTGCGACATTTGTTGCTATAAAAACGAGCGCTCTTTCATGCAGACCGAATAGCGCAGTTGCGTGTCGATCTGTAGACGGTGGGGATGGCAATCTTGCGGATTCTGGTTCCTCTGTTGCCAAGTAATAAAATAATTTAAGATTTCAATACAACAGATATAATTAAATCAGAAAGAAGGCGTGTTTGCACATTTTTAATTACGTTTAACTACACATACTTTTACAGGCAGAATAAATGCAGTGGAATGATTTGTCCTAATATTTTTTTTAAAAATCGGTAACATCTACAATTATATATTTTTATAAAATATTACTTAACTAAACGTTTCCATTTGAACAGCCAGTTATTCAGATGTCAGTTTCAGTCTTTCATTTGGGAATCACTATACTGGTCTCGCTATATGTTTTGAAGTGAATAAAAGAACCGACTCAACAGAGTCATTCGTCCAGGTTGAGTCAATTCATCGATTGAGTCGGTTCTTTTAAAGAATCCCTAACAATGCGCGTTCAAGAACCGCTAATGGAACTCTTCTTATAATTCCTGCTTATTGGCTTTGTCACTAAATCGTGTGAGCTGTCAACCCAGACACCATGTTGGGGATCATGGTTGGAAAGTTTCATGTGAGGCTGAATGCAGCCAGGCCATTTCTTCAGCTCCTGAATCCTCACGATGCTTCTGGAAAATGTGCCACCATAACACATAACATTTGTAATACTGAGGATTTTTATCATTATTTTATCCTATATGGATGCTTATCATTAACATCTATATTAAACAATACTTACAGTGAACAGCGTATAAGACACATTACCTATAGAACACATCAGAGTTCACAACAGAATTTGGTGTTTAGGGGTCTGTTATAAATGATGCAACAAAGCTATTATTTCATTTTTTCTAACTAATCTCTGACACACACAATTGCCTAGATATCTTCTTTTGAGGAGTCCCACACTCTTCCTCAGGAACCCTGAATGCTTGTCTGAATTATTAGTGTCTAGCAGTGCTGAGTAAACTATCGGAGGTATCAGTCAGCTGAGTAAAGCTTTTTGTGGTGTACAAGATTGATTTGAGACAAACCCAGGCCTCTCCAGACATGATGAGACAAGCAAGCACATAGAGGGACAGATTAACACTTTGCTTTATTGTTCTACTGATATGAAACTGTGTCAGTCTTTGTGTTTTATGTCCTTCGGTAGCCTACACCATAATAAGGTTCAGGTCTACAGTCTACACATGACAATATGGAAACTGAAACCTGTGATATCCTGTGGTATCGGTTTCTCTTTCTGGGGATCAACACGAAAGAATTAGCTGACAGGAAAAGTGTGAGTCAGCTGATGAATCATCAGTAATGCTTATGATCACTAGAGAGTGCTAGTTATGTCATCATTACAGTAGTAATGATAGTTTGTTCAACATCACTGTATTAGTATGCAGTTAGGTAGGTTGTCATTAGAAACATCTTTGTGATACTGTTCTTGTGGCAATAGTCTGAACATCATGCTATGACAGAAGCAGCATGAAATGTATTGTTGTTTGGGCCCTTTATGCCATCTTTAAAAGATCCCGCTGATCTGTTTAGTCTCTAAGTTGAGTATTGATCTGAAATCCATTTAAACCACTAATTATCTTGAGTGGTTTTAGTGTTTAAACGTCAAACTATGATCTGGAGAATATCAGACATGTCCTGTTTGCATGTCTGCTGTTCATCTGATAATGTGTTTTCTGTGTCCTCTTGGGTTTTTTAGAGGCAAATGAATAATCAGTACATATTTAGCCACTCCAAGGGTTCATAAACAGTCGATAAACTTTGATGAGAGCAGACATCTGAATGAGATTTTGTTGGTTAGATTTAATCAGAACAGCAAAGTACTTGAGGGTTGGAAAAGATTTCTGCTGAAATCATAGATCTGTGAAATTTGGTTCTGTTTACTTAAATGTTTTATGAAATAAAACCTCACTTCAGTTTGAGAATATTTCAACTTTATCCAAAATAATAAATAAAATGGTAACACTTTACAATGAGGTTCATTAGTTAACTACATTAGTTTACATGAACTAATAATGAACTACACTTATACAGCGTTTATTAATCTTTGTTAATGTGAATTTCAACATTTACTAATACATTATTAAAATCTTGTTAACATTAGTTAATGCACTGTGAACTAACATGAACTAACAATGAACATCTGTATTTTTATTAACTAACGTGAGCATAGATTAGTAAATACAGTAACAAATGTATTGCTCATGGTTAGTTCATGTTAGTTAATACATTAACTAATGTTTAACTAATGAACCTTATTGTAAAGTGTTACCAATAAAATTAATTAAAAAGAACTTAAGTAAACGTATGGTGACTAAAAATGAAAGTTTGATGAAGAGTGCAAGAAAAGATCAATCGATGACCTAGGACTGGACAATAATTCAATATCAATATGTATCGCGATATAATTTTTTTCAATAACGGTGATATGATTTTTAAACACATTTCCGATATTTCGATATACATTACCAGTTTCCCATACATTGATTTATTTGTGGCGTTTGACTTCGTTGAATAAACATGAGCACTGCACAAAGTTTTTGAACAGTAAGATTAAAAAAAATTTTTTTTTAAAGAGTTCTCTTCTGCTCACCACGGCTGCATTTATTTGATCCAAAGTACAGCAAAAACAGTAAAATAGTAAAATATTTTTACTATTTAAAATAGCTTTCTGTTTGAATAGTTTTTAAATTGTAATTTATTTCTGTGATCATACATAGGTAAATTTTCAGCATCATTACTCCAGTCTTCAGTGTCACATGATCCTTCAGAAATCATTCTAATATGCTGATTTGCTGATTATCAATATTTGAGTACAGTTGAGTACTTTTTTTTTTCAGGATTCTTTGATGAATAGAAAGATCCAAAATCAGCATTTATCTGAAATAAAAAGCTTTTGTAACATTATACACTATTCCATTCAGTATAATTTTTATTATTTTTTTGGGAAATAAATTATAGAAATCAATACTTTTATTTAACAAGGATGCTTAAAATTGATCAAAAGTGATGATAAAGGCATTTATAATGTTACAAAAGATTTCTATTTCAGATGAATAGTGTTCATATCGATATCGGAATTATATCGTATCGACCGAAATTAAGAAATATATCGTGATATAAATTTTGGCCATATTATCCAGCTCTACGATGACCTTAGCAAATAATGAGGATTTATAGTGATGATGATAAGGTCATTTGTCATTAGGCCAGTGTCCTCATTTGGAAATATTGCATTATGATGTTCCCCGTTGTTCAAAATAAATGCTTCAATATTCATGCTTTGTATTTTATAAGAGATTTGTAATATTAGCATGCAGCACGTTGTGTGCTTGTGTGTGTTCAGATTGTTGAGGACCTGATTTGCCATGGCTGAGCAGCAGAGGCAGCGCTCTCTCTCCACCTCTGGAGAATCACTCTATCATGTGCTGGGTGTCGACAAACTGGCCACTGTCGATGACATCAAGAAGTCATACAGGTGAGTTTGAGAAGCTCAGTTGTTTACTCAGCATTCCTGTACAGTGTTCTGCTCTGCTCCATTTCACTTTTACTGGCTGGAGTTTTCATCAGATGTTTATAGGCTAAATGCAGCACATGGCAATGTGGAAGCCTGCAGCTCAATAAAACTAAGTGCATTCAGGGACCGTTTGCCATGCACAGTTTTAGCCTACCCTAGGACTACACAAAAGTAATGGATTCATTAATAGAGCGATATTCACAGCGATATCACAGTGTGAGATTTTCATGGTACGATAACCTGGAAATATCACAGCATTGCTATCATTGTATTATAGGTTAATGATATTTCATGATTCTCAATACCATTTTTTATACCAAAAAAAGGTAATAAACACATTTTACAGTATAATTAAAAAGTGTGATATTAATGAAAATACTGACTAATGAAATGTAATTATTTAAAAAAAAAAAAGTCAGTTTATATTTAAACTGACTTGATTCAATTTAGTAAAAATTGCTTGACTAATAAGAAACAAAGTAATACAAAACAAAATAATTTTTTGTGATATTGACAGGTATTTTGGGCTGTGCCCCTATCAGATATATTGATACAAATAAAAACACATTTTAATATTTTTGTTTCAGTGTTACACCAAATTAATAATTTGTTTATGGTTAGATTATAATTGCTATTGAAATTAAACAATACAATAAAGTCTATTTCCATTTATTTTATTTTTTATTTTGCAACAGTCTTATCAGACTGCATTCAAATATGATATATTGATACAAACCCCCCCCCCCCCCCCCCCCCCAGAAAAATTCCCCTTATATCCAAATGCCTAAATCTGAATGCATTTAATGTAGTTTATATGTCCTTTTTTATCTTTTAAAGGAAATTGGCATTGAAATATCACCCTGACAAGAATCCTGACAACCCTGAGGCAGCTGATAAGTTTAAAGAGATAAACAATGCCCATGCCATCCTTAACGACACGACAAAGAGAAACATCTATGATAAGTATGGCTCTCTGGGACTTTATGTGGCTGAACAGTTTGGAGAAGAGAACGTCAACACTTACTTTGTCCTATCCAGCTGGTGGGCCAAGGTAAGACTCTTGAGTTTTTATGTTAGGTTTAAAATAATTTGTTCCTGTATTGGCAAAGCTGCATTTTCAGCAGTCATTTCTCCAGTCTTCAGTGTCACACGATCCTTGAGAAATCATTATAATATACTGATTTAGTGCTCAAAAAACATTTGACAGTCATTTCAAGTGTTTTTTTCGCTCTAATTTGTTGTTGATCTCTGTCTCCCCCTACAGGCTCTGTTTATTTTCTGTGGCCTGGCCACAGGCTGCTACTTCTGCTGTTGCCTGTGCTGTTGTTGTAACTGCTGCTGTGGGAAGTGTAAACCACGGCCACCTGAGGGACAGGAACAGGAATTCTATGTTTCCCCTGAAGACTTAGAGGCCCAACTGCAGTCCGATGAGAGAGGTTAGATGTGTGCTATATACCCATAACATGCCACCTTCAAACAGCTACTCCTATGATCCTCCGGATTCTTTATGTTTAAACCATTATGTCCTGTTGAAATCTTTCTGCAGAGGCAGGTGGAGGTGAGCCCATCGTGATGCAGCCCTCTTCTGCCACAGAAACCACCCAGCTAACGTCTGACGGTTACCATTCTACTTACCACACTGACACCGGCTTCAATTAAATGCCCCAATTTCTTCACCTTCACCCTGTGGATTGTCTCTCACCACTCTGCGCCATTTCTCTGAGAGAAAAAAATTAATGGAAAGAATCCTTCAACTACAACAAAAAAAAGCCTGTTTTTGAGAGGAGTAAAGCCAGCGATGGAGCTGAATTCTATAGCATATCCTGTCCCTGATTCACGCACCACTTCCATCACCCACACAAGAGTGGCTCACATCCGCCTCACCGTACCGTAGCTTAAAACACGAGCTAAAAAGATAAAAAAAGATCCTGTCGTTTACCCTGATCTCTTTGTTGCCTTTGACCTCCGATCTTGCCTTCCACTCGTTCCCTTGCTCCTCCAGCCAGATTTGCTCGTCGTCCTGTGGCATGCACTGTTCCTTGACTTCGTTTAATGAATTTTGCGCAGTTTCCGCTATATTTATTGACATGAAATGTTTGTTCCCATTTATAAGTACTTGAGTGTGGTTTAAAGTTGACTCCGTGAACTTGCCATAGGTGTTCGAAGACTAGTTCGACTGCGCTGAGAAACAGCAGGAATATATTTCATTTGTAAAATCTCAAATATTCAGTTCGCATACCTCGCCAATCTTCCTGGTTTACCGCAGAGTTTGAATCTTACATGTCCCTGTAGGCAATTTTATCTGCTTTGTGTCACTTCATTGAGTTTCAGTTTTAAAAAATTTACAGCAGGATTCAACATTAATTGGACTCTTTGGATTGCTTCGTTTTGTTTATCCATTCCATACATAATGTTACTTTTTGTTTCAATACAGCTTTTTTTTCTGAGAGAGATACAAATGCAGTCGATAATATGCCATTTCTTCTTAGTATTTTGCTCATCTGGGTGTTGGTGTTTCTGTCTTATTCTGAGAACCATTTGCAACAAGCTGAGCCAAATTTAGGACTCTTCTCTATATATGGAATGGATTTAACTGTCATCTCTGTGTAGTGTGTAGGTTGTTCGTTGATGTGCGATAACATGTTTGGGCTCTCAGCTTTGGTCTTAGTGTTAAGCTCAGTTTGGCTCACTTGTGTCTCTTTTCTCTCATCAAAAGGGAATCGTGAACACAATCTGACATAAACTCCCATAGTGTCATATCACAGTGAGTGTGTACGTAAGTTGGAAACTATAACAGATGAGACATTTTTTATATAGATATACAATCTACACACATCACGTGTATGTACAATATATGTATATTTTGGTCATTTTTATATTTTAGTTATTGGCGCATATAGTTAAGATAACTCTTCTTTGTGTCTGTGGTAATGGCCTCTTGTGGTCACTTGAGACTCCCTATGCCAAGATATACTGTCTGTCTATTGTGAGATATGCTTATATTTTGAAGACATTAATTCCTGAGTGGTAGCCAGTTATGATGTTTGTTCATCAGATTTATTTATTGAAGTGGCAAAGTTATTTTAACACTACATTTAATACATGTTCAAAGTCCAACCTCTCAAAACCGGAAAGGTCAATTATGGACAATAATGAAAATTATTTTGTCTGGATTAAAAGAAAAAAAAAATTAACATTTAATTTACTAATTTAATTAACTAGCATTTAAGTAACATAATATTTCAATTACAGTAGTGGTCTTTGTTCTCTCCAGTAATAAAGATGGAGATAAATATTCTTAATAGTCATGAAAATAATGCATAAAATCTTAAAGGGTTAGTTTATCCAAAAATGAAAATTAGTCCATAAATTACTCACCCTCAAGTCATCCTAGGTGTATATGACTTTCTTCTTTCAGATGAATCCAGTCGGAGTTATATTAAAAATTGTCTTTGATCTTTCAAGCTGTTTAATGGCATTCAGCAGGTATTGCATGCATCAGTCCAAAAGAAGTTAAATAAAAAGCGCCCATCCATAAAAAAGTATCTCACACGGCTCTGGGGGGTGAACAAAGGCCTTCTGTAGCGAATCGATGTGTTTTTTGTAAGAAAAATATCCATATTCAAAACGTAATAGTCACTTTAATGTAGCTTGCGCCAACAGTTGTACACGGAAGCAGCTCCGGGCGGATGACGTATGAGGTCAGCGTTCCGCATGCGCCGGTGAGTCTCGTGAAAACCAACGTTTGTTAACAGGAGCAAAGGAAGCAAAGTTTCCTTACTTTAGCAAAAGAAAACCAATCTCCTCTTGGCTTATATCGAAAACCTCCGTCAATCTTCTTTACAAATCCTCGTTTTATACTTCTAATTAGTGACCATTGTTTTGTTTTGATCTCTTTCCTGCGCTTCTGCATGCGTCACTTCTGAGCAGCTCATGCGCAACGCTGACCTCATACGTCATCAGCCCGGAACTGCTTCCATGTAAAACTGTTGGCGCAAGCTAGATTAAAATGATTATTACGTTTTGAATATGGTTATTTTTCTTACAAAAACGCATCGATTCGCTACAGGAGGTCTTTGTTCACCCCCC
>NW_015505563.1:380219-450559 GCF_001515645.1 Sinocyclocheilus grahami | reverse complement strand
TCACTTTAATGTAGCTTGCGCCAACAGTTGTACACGGAAGCAGCTCCGGGCGGATGACGTATGAGGTCAGCGTTCCGCATGCGCCGGTGAGTCTCGTGAAAACCAACGTTTGTTAACAGGAGCAAAGGAAGCAAAGTTTCCTTACTTTAGCAAAAGAAAACCAATCTCCTCTTGGCTTATATCGAAAACCTCCGTCAATCTTCTTTACAAATCCTCGTTTTATACTTCTAATTAGTGACCATTGTTTTGTTTTGATCTCTTTCCTGCGCTTCTGCATGCGTCACTTCTGAGCAGCTCATGCGCAACGCTGACCTCATACGTCATCAGCCCGGAACTGCTTCCATGTAAAACTGTTGGCGCAAGCTAGATTAAAATGATTATTACGTTTTGAATATGGTTATTTTTCTTACAAAAACGCATCGATTCGCTACAGGAGGTCTTTGTTCACCCCCCAGAGCCGTGTGAGACACTTTTTTTATTATGGATGGGCGCTTTTTATTGAACTTGCTTTGGACTGAAGCATGCAACACCCGCTGTGTGCCATTAAACAGCTTGAAAGATTAAAGACAATTTTTTATATAACTCCGACTGGATTCGTCTGAAAGAAGAAAGTCATATACACCTAGGATGACTTGAGGGTGAGTAATTTATGGGCTAATTTTTCATTTTTGGGTGAACTAACCCTTTAATAGTCCTAAAACTTAGGGTGACCATGCGTGCCATTTTCCCAGGACGCATCCTGGCCAGGATTTCTATATTGCCTAAAATATCTAGGTTTTGGCTTTGTTTGCGTGTGCAGACCGATCGGTGTATGACATCAAAATACCATACAGACAGTTCCTTATGCTTTCAAAATGCTCTCGAGGTACTTTGATGTCATACACTGATCGGTCTGCACACGCAAACAAAGCCAAAACCTAGATATTTTAGGCAATATAGAAATCCTGGCCAGGACGCGTCCTGGCAAAATGGCACGTATGGTCACCCTATAAAACAGGCTTTTTCACAGTGCAAGTTGCGCTTTCCTTTAAGTCTTTTTGATGTTTATAAGATCATTTGAGCAGCTAAGGTTTAATGCTGTAACACTAGCATTTATTTGATAGATTCTCCTCTGAGCTGCCTCGGAGATGTGGCATTATCCCTCAAAAGATTCAACTAAACCATTAAACTATTTTTGTGTCATATAACCTAGTTAAGTAATATGATCCTTAAACTTCATTGTGTTGCTCTTGATTATGTTTTCAGTGAAATTGTGAAAAAGATGGTGTGTGTGTGTGTGCGGTGATGCTAAAAGGGTCTGAGTCGCCTCTACACACGGTCAGTTCCCTCTTCAAGTATAACTGAAAGTGCTTTAATAACCTTCTTATACCAAACCTGATTTTCTGAATCTGCAAATACAAACTAAAATGACCATCAATGCCATTAACTCATGCTTTTTACTCACTGCCTGTTTATGTGGGCAGGTCTGAATTTTATTTGTCTGTCTGTTCTTATTTTCCAAGTCAGCTCTAACTGGAGCCGAATACAAATGTCACCAGCCATGTTCATTCACTTTTCTAGTTACTCTTCATAGGCCAATGATTTTTCATTGAATTGTTTACATTTCATTATGGAGTACAATAGTATCTTCAGTCACTATCTGCTTTCTTTCCCCTCGGTACATGTTTTAAACAATGAATATTAACCATAATAACGTAGTTCGAAGGATACTCACTCACAGGCACAGCGCATAGAAGCGAGCGTAGGGCGTGGTGACGTCATATCCGCGCTCCGGAAGCTTAAGCTCGTCGCTGGTTAAACCTTAGAGCCTGGCCGAGGAGGGTGAACTTTCTTTTTCCTTCCATCCCAAAATATACGCTTGTGACATTTGCTTACACGTAGGTAAACATAATCGAAGATCGCATTTTATCCGAAATGGACTCCTCTGAGCACGGTAAGTGTCGTCTGTGGCTGAGTTTTCTGTGTTTTGAGCAGGTGCAGTAAAGATGCGTGTCTAGTGGGTGGCGCTAATAAAAAGTGCAAAACAACTCCTATTTAAAGGGGTTTTAAGAGAGTGCCCTATAGGAAAACCGTAAATATTATTGAGAAACTCCTTTTAATAATGTGTTTTGTGGCTTTAATTGGGTGTGCTAAAACTGTCGGCACATTAAATGCCAGGTCTATAATTGATCAATGCTGGTCGGTGAAGCAGCCGATTCTATTCCCCTCGGAATGTATGTTTTCCCTTTACGCAACCATACTACAATTCTTGCATAGTTGCCTAGTTACCATACGTACGATCAGAACTAGCGTGCGCGAGAAGCACAACTGGATGTACGGCAAGTCAAATGGTTCAAAATACCGTCTTTAATCCGAAACGTGAAAATAGTTTTAAAGGGTTAGTTCACCCAAAAATGAAGATTCTGTCATTAATTACTCACCCTCATGTCGTTTCAAACCCGTAAGTCCTTCGTTCATCTTCGGAACACAAATTAAGATATTTTTGATGGAATCTGAGAGCTGTCTGACCCTGCATAGACAGCAACGCAACTGAAATGTTCCCAAGTCCAGAGACGCAGCAAGGAGATCGGCAAAATAATCCATGTGACATCAGGGGTTCAGCCGTAATTTTACGAAGCTACGAGAATACTTTTTGTGTGCAAAAGAAAAAAAACAACGACTTTATTCAACGCTGTTTTCGTTCAGATCAAATCACAACAACGTAGGAAACAGATCCGGCGTGACGCAGCTGACACAGAACAGCATATACTCCAGCTGATACTCTCCAAAATGGTGCTAAAGGGTGATGCGGAGGAGACGAATTGTTGAATAAAGTCGTTGTTTTTTTTTTCTTTTGCGCAAAAAAAGTATCTGCTCTATATGGAAACGGTAATAGCCTATGCCCTGAGTTTGGACGCCAGCACGGACAGATTACACCAATTTGCATAGGCTAAATTAAACTGCAAAAACTCGGACATAAGACAAAAACAAAGGAACAATTGCAAGATCAAAAAAATCACAGTGAGAATCATTTTACTATGCTGCAGTTTAGCAAGACATTTGTCCCTTTTTGCTTTCCATACATCCAGGTGTGTTTTGGTGTATTTGCATGCTGCAGTGTTGCCAAATCCATTGTCTTTTTTCCGCGGAATTCGGCTACTTTGGGGTAATGTTTGATTAACAATTTGGTCGGGTTTCCAGAGGGGAACTGAATCGACTGCTACACCGGCCTGACAGCTGAACATGTAGTGTTGACCTAGCTGGAGATACTTAAAACTAGAATTAGAGTAACTACTCTATTTTTAAACAAAAGAAACGACTGTAATTCTTCTTGGCATCACTGTCTGAATAAGGCCCCTCATGTACTCCCCTGAACCTGTGGCACTGATGTGAAGATCCACAGTATCAGTATATCAGCTCTTCTGCCCTGAATCCTTCATATTTTTTATTTGTCTATAGGCTCTTCAGTGTTATCTACAGGTGTAGCCAGTGGAGGGACGCTACCACCAGGCCTGACAGAGGAGGAGGCAGAAGAGATACAGGTGGAGCTCACCAAGGTACTTCCACCCTGAACCCCAGTCAACCGTCACACTTATGGCCATACACAGGTTTTTAGATTTTGGGGTGGTTCAGGCCGCCAGGGAAAATTTTGTTTTATTCCCCTGATCTACATAGTGAACATGAATTTGTAGGCATCTTAAAGGCAATGATTAAATAACGATAGCTTTAAAACATTTTCTTCTACTTTGTGTCTGTGTCAATGAAAAAAATTGAACACTTGGTCATGAAATATGATAACAGAATGATAATAGAATTTTTATTTTTAGGTGAACTATACCTTTACATTTTCAGCACAGACAAGCCATGAACATTACAATGTACAAAGGTTGCAGACGCTTAGGTGTTTCTTATCAACAAGAAAAATGTAATGAAATGAAGAAGGAGATGTATAAGGATATGTAGTTGTTATTGTAAAGTAATGCATTTAAACTTTTTTCAAGTATTTTTATTTTTATAGTCTGAGTGACTGTCCTAACCACTTAACTTAGCTTGTTCAAGTGTAAGGTAACATGTTCAACTGGTTGAATTGTTTGTTAACCATTTTGATCATAATGCTGTGGTAAGCTACTTACTTTCATCTCACCTTTTAACCATTTTAACTGAAGTCTTTTGCTAGAATTCAGCTCAGATGTAAAAGTTGGTTTTCTTGGAGTTGTATAATATGCTGTATTTGTAGCACCAAAGTACAGTTTTTATTAGGCAGTTATTTCACAAATATTTTTATTAAAAATACAATATACAGTGGGTACAGAAATTATTCAGACCCCATTAAATTTTTAGCCATTTGCTAAAATTATTTAAGTTAATTTTTTTTCCTCATTAATGTACACACAGCACCCCATATTGACAGAAAAACACAGAATTGTTGACATTTTTGCAGATTTATTAAAAAAGAAAAACTGAAATATCACATGGTCCTAAGTATTCAGACCCTTTGCTCAGTATTTAGTAGAAGCACCCTTTGGATCTAATACAGCCATGAGTCTTTTTGGGAAAGACCCAACAAGTGAAAAATTTAAGGGAGTCTGAATACTTTCCGTACCCACTGTACATTCAGTGCTTTTGCAAATGGAAAAGAACAGTTTTGGATATTCTGCAAAATATGAAAATATGAAAAATTAGTATTTATATGAAATATATTTGTTTTGGATTTCAAAAAATATAAAAAATATATTCTTTCTGACATTTAAAAAATATGATTAAAACATAAAATTTAGTGATGCAGACAAATTTCGGCAGGCAAAAATATTATGGTTTCGATGTTTCTATAAAAAAAAAAAACACACATTTTGGTGCATCACTGATAAAATGTTTTTATTTTATGGTAAGGCCAGTTGTTGAGCCCTGGAAGATCTAATTAACAATTAATTGTAAATTCTAAGCATTTGTTTAGTTTTATCTTGTACTTTTCTGTGTTAGGTGGAGGATGAGATTCAGACACTGAGACAGGTTCTCGTGGCGAAGGAGAGGCACGCCGCTGAGCTCAAGCGCAGGCTTGGCATCAGTCCTCTCTCCGAAATCAAACAGAACTTCACCAAAGGCTGGCATGAAGTTCAGTGCTCCAATGCGTGAGTACTTCCTGTTAGTTAAACCTGTCCACTCTGACTGAACATCACCTTAACCTTCATCTGTCTTTTCTAATCTCATGCTGTGCTGTTTGAATCTCTTCACAGTGCCCGATGATGGGACATATTTTTATAAATTTCAATATGTAATGTATATGCATAAAAGTATACATTGTGTATGTATAAGATATTTATATATACCAAATTCATATCTCTGTATTCTTATTTTCTTGAAGCTAATCTTTGTTGTTCTTTCACTAGCGTCTGAGCTAAACACTCTTTAAAATTGACTTTTTCTGTTAATATATCTATATTTCTGCTTCTAGTTATATGACAACCTCACAAACTCTTGGAGACTTGAATCATAGAGTTACCTCATCTAATTTGTGAGTTTTCTATCTTTTGCCTGTTGTTGCTTGGTCTTGTGATTCTGTTTGCTAGGTGTGGACCTGCTTCCTTCTTGTTTCTTTTTCATTTGTATTCTTCGTGGCCCTTCCCATGATCCCACTCCTACTCTGAGTTACTATGTTCCCTTTCTACAAATGGGAATTTGCCAGCTCTCAATCAATCAATCAATCAGTGAAAATAAAAGAAAAGATTGCGTTGTAATTACCAATATATTATGACAGCATATATCTCATCCTTAATAATGAAGATGTATAATAAACCGTTTACGTATCAAGCTATATGTTTTATTAGTGTTGATTATATCACTTGAACAATGAAGCTGGCTAGCTTCTGATGCTCTGTGAAGTTGAAGAAAAATAGAACAAACTAAGAACAAAAATCTGAGGAAATAAGAGAAGTTTAAGGTTATTTTGTCATCTTTACTTGTAACATTGAGGAAGGTTTTTGATTCTCTTTAACAGAACATTTTGACATTGCTCCGTAATGTGCAGTTGATGTATATACAAAAATAGCTCGCATATTAGTGCTAGGCAGGGTCTTATACAGCTAAGCTATAGTACTTTAAAGAGAAGTCAAACCTGTTTTAGGAGTTTTTCAACATTCCTGGGCGGTTGTGTTTGAAGTGATTTGCATTCAGTTCAGTATATTTAAACTCTTAGTATTGTCATCTTTAAAGTTTAGGTTTGTGTTCTGGTCCAGCACCATTCCTTTCTTAGCCCTTCAAATTATTATTATTACTATTTAAATTTGATCAATTTAAGGTCTGATGTCAAAATGTTTTGACATCCATAAGTTTGTTGCAGCGTGCACAGTTCACAAAATTTAAACAGAACTTTTGTACGTTATTATATGTTAATAATATGGAAGTTTTGTGTTTGTAGATATCTTACAGCTTCGGCCACATTTGAGGAAATTGGACGTTCTGATGCGTGAGTTTGTTTTTTGTTGGTGTCATTAATATTTCATTTTATATTTAATACATTTTATTTTTAAATGTTCAAAATGTGCCTGCATTGGGTGACTTCAGTGTGGATTTTATTTTTATGTGGGTTTTGTTAAATATTTCAAACTGCCATATACATATGTATGGTTTCGTTTTATTTTAAGGTGTCCTTGTAACAGTGTAATTATGCAATTAAATACCAAGTAATATTAATTAACAACATGTTCTTACTATAGGATTAGTATTAAGGTTTGGTTTAGGGTTAGTTGCTTGTAATTATGCATAATTTACTGTTATTACTATACTAAGTGCATGTAACATATGTAACAAAGGACACTGTTAAATAAAATGTTACCTAATATATTAAGTTAAATTTAAAATCAATATACACATGATAAATTAATACATTAATATGATACTTCATTGTTATTATTGGCCAGGACTGTAAGGCAGAACTCAGCACTTCATCCCTGAAATAGGCTGAAGACCTTTCTCCTCAGATTGAGAGACTTTAATCTTGTAAGAGCACTGATGTCACTATGGTTTAAGAAACCAAACAACAAGCTTCTCGGTGACACTAGCACAAACTTTCCTAAGCGTCATGGTGTGACCCATTAGACCCCTCTGATGTCGAACAGATCCGATCATAAATCAGAAGACTGTAAGGTCACAAAGTCTTTACTCTGATACAAAGCTTCTGGGTGATTTTCTATAAATTGAATAAAGGATCATTTTAATGATGATTATTTTAGGGGCATCTTCTTTATTGGCACAGTGATCTAAATCAGTGGTTCCCAACCCTGGTCCTGGAGGCACCCCAACACTGCATGTTTTGCATGTCTCCTTCATCAAACACACCTGATTCAGATCATCAGCTCATTAGTAGAGACTCCAAGTCTTGGGCTGTGTCCGAAATCGCCCCCTATACCCTCATTCACTATTCCCTAGATTAGGTCACTAATTCAGTTCACTAGAAGGAGTGAATGAAAACGAGTAGTGAATTCGGACACTGAGTGCACTGGAAGGAATGTCGCTTTTGCATAGTTTGTGCTTGCTGTTTATTAATCATTTGAAACTAGCAAATATAGCAGCTCCAGTAGTAAGATTAAAGGATTTAGCTTGAACTCTGTCACGGAAATTTTGTGTAAACCCTAATCAAACAATTTAATAATCAATTTACAATGAATTTATACCCGTGTTGTACATTATGCTGAACGGATTGATTATTCAGCTGCGGGCGCCATCTTCTGGCGAGATGCGGGAATTCATTCGGCGCGTGACTCTGACGGTGCATTATGGGCATTCTCTAGCCGTTGAGCGTGCACCAGTTGTACACTCGTTTTTGCAGTGCATTGTGGGATTGAATGAGTGCACTCGAGAACGTCCACTATGGTTTCGGACACCACTAAAAATGGCTGTTCCCTCAAATAATGCCCTATTTAAGGGTATAGGGGGCGATTTCGGACACAGCCCTCCTGAAATTGGTGTATCAGAGAAAGGACATATGCAAAATGTGCAGTGTTGGGGTGCCTCCAGGACCAGGGTTGGGAACCACTGATCTAAATAAATGTCAAATCTGTGTTTTTATTTTGTGTTACCAACCCAGATCCATAGCTGCTAGACTAACCGCCTTGTCAGACATTTCTCATTAGATATCAGTGCCCTGCAATATCGTCTGATCTCAGACATTGAGACTGCACAGAAAGGGCAGGTTGTGCAGTTTGGGAAGGGTGTAGTGTTTGTTCTTGGGGCATGTGCTGAGAAAGCTGACTTGGAGAACACATGATGGGATTTTCCCAAAGCAAAGTGGCTTAGCCTTACCTAAGGCCATAAGAGGACTGTGTGAGGGATTCTCTGTGGCTGTGAACTTGTTTGCTTCAGAGATTACATTACATCTGAGAGACTGAAAGAACTGTGAAAAAAAGGGTGTATATTTTTTTTGAAAAAGGACAGGTGCTTATCTACATGCTTGTGCATCTGTGTGTGTTTGTGAATCGTGTGCGCTTGTCTGTATATGGGTCTCTGCACATTTGTGTGTGTGTGTGTGTGTACTCAGGATGATAATGTGTGTTCAATCCAGGTGCAGATTCTGTACACTATAATTCAGACAGCAGCATCTGGTGCAAAAAGATGGACACACGGGTGTCTAGATAGTTAGTCCTGTTAGCTTTTAGTTCTCTTACAGTATATGAATAATTCACCTGAAAATCAAGATTCTTTCATTCATTCAGCCTTTTGTCATCTCAAAACAAATGAATCTTTTTATTTACCAAGGATGCATTAAATTGATGTTAAATTGGCTGTAAAGACATTTCTGTTACAAACGATTTACATTTTTAATCAATGCAGTTTTTCTAAACTTTCTATTCATCAAAGGATCCTGAAAATCTACTGTATCACTGTTTCCACAGAAATATTAAGCAGTGTAACTGTTTTCAACAGTGGTAATGATAAATAAACATTTCTTCAGTACCAAATCAACTTATTAGAATGGTTTCTGAAGGATCATGAAAATTCAGCTTTGCCATCACAGGAATAAATTACATTTTAAAAGGTTTTCGAGTAGAAAACAGTCATTTTAAATGACTGTTTTACTCTTTGATCAAATCAAGACTTTTTTCAAAAACATTAAAAAGTTTTCAGACCCCAGACTTTTGAACGGTAGTTCATACAGTGAATAAATTGTACGACTACTTTCATGTTGCTTTTACATCGTGTTTTTTTCCCATAATGTTAACGCCATAACTTTGAGGTTAACAGGCAATTTCAAATTTGAAGTTTAGTTTAAATCTTTAGCTGCATGGCCATTTTATTTATCTAAAAATGTTGACAAGTTCTTGATGCATTCACCTCTAGAATGAATTTTCTGTTGCTGTCTTGGTTCTTAGTTGCCTCTCTATCTGAGCTGATAGCTACAGTAGTTCAATGTCAACTGGTATGTTCAAAATATAACTGACAACTGCTAAAGGAGAAATTCTTCTGTCTCTCTACTCTTTAGCTATAAGAGGACTCAGGAGACTCTGTCTCAGGCAGGTCACGTAACATCAGCTGCGTTCTCCTCAGTGGGCTCTGCCATCAGAAACCAATTTGGAGAGATGAGGTGAACTATATATTCCTCCTCTGCATGCCTTTTCTCACAGTTTTTTTTTCTCCTTCTACTAGTAATCTCAATCGCCCATCTTTTTCTTCTTCTTCCATCTCATAGACTTTACATTCTCCTTTTTTATCAGTTACTCTGTGATTTCTCTGATTCCTTGTATGATGGTTGTTTTCCTATGTACTGATTGTTTGAAGCTCTTGTGACTTCATGTTTCAAAGTTGTATTCTAAAGAAAACAGGATCCAGATCCTCTTTTCAGTCTGGTCCTGTTAGGATAAAAGGGCCCTTATATTTTAACATCAAGAATACATGGATAAAAGCTTTAAAAATATATCACCTCAGTTTTTGAATACCGTTCAGCCGTAACATGACAATAATTTCTTTGAAATAATGTGCACTGGTGAATCATGCTCAATAAGACCATTAAAAAAGAAAATGTGCTCCGTTTTGATTTAATATTAAATTGAAATGGGCCGGCCCGGTCGTACTAATTCAAATATGAAAAAGACTTTGATATTCAACACATTTTAGCCAAGCATCTGTCTTCAGACTTGGACTAATAGCCAACAGCCATTGACTGTCAGTAGCTGTAATAATGAGGTATTTGTATGGTGGGAAATCTCCAGATGGCTGCAGTTGCATGAGTTCTGTGGTGTTTAGCAGTGAAACAGCTTGTTTTGAACACCATGTCAAGGAACAGAGCTTATAAAAATGAGACATTCTGCTCTGATTTGACACCAAGCATACAGGTTGTAAATTTGCATAGCTTTTCAAATTGTGTGATTATGCTTGCTGTGCCTGTGCATACACTTGTTTTTGCTTCTCTGACTATCTAAGTTGATACGTATGCAACTGTAAAAAAAAATTGGGGTCAGTAAGAATTTTACACTCTCTTATACTCACCAAGGCTGCATTTACAATTTCTATTTGAATGTTTTAAAATTTTTAGCAGCCATTAATCGTCTTCAGTGTCACGTGATCCTTCAGAAATCATTCTAATGCCGAGTTCACACTGCACAATTTTCAAAATCGTCAGATCGCCGTTGTTTTCACACTGTGTGACTATCTGGAGTAGCATTCAGTTGCTGCTGTGGATCATGCGCACGATGGATCGGCGACAGGGGTTTCACACTGCATGACTTCACAATCGGAAGAATCGCCGACAGCTCTGTCTGGTCCGCAAACTACGTTCCACAACAAAACACACGCGAGAAGTGATAAGGAAATAACGCGAGAACCCGCGTGCGTCAGAGCGGAGTTTTCGAGCGAGACTGGAATTATTAAAAAAAAATATCTATAGCCCTCAAATTGTCTGTGAGCTGATTTCCAGCTACAAGGATAAAAAGAAAAACAGATTATGCAGGAGAGAGATGCAGGGAACAGGGATTGGGTGTTCTGCAAAGAGAGTTTAAAAAGTCTCCCCGAACTTCCCTCTGCCCTGTATCTTGGTCTCTCATTGGCTGTAGGTCATCGCCGATGTAGTTTTCAGTCAGAAATCATTTCACACAGTGTGATTGTGAATCGCCGACAGCTCCAGATATTTAGCATGCCAAATATTTTGCGGGCGTCGGCGACTCCCTCAGATCGCGTCTCTGATCATTCACACTGCATGATTGTCACTCGCGTGAACGAGCACCGATTTCGGGCATTTGTCGGTGATTTCGCAAAACCTGTCGGCAAGTGAAAAATCGTGCAGTGTGAACTCGGCATAACATGCGGATTTGGTCAGGAAACATTTTTAGTATCAGTGTTGAAACTGTTGTGCTGCATGCATCCTTTCTGAATAAGTGTTACATTTCTTTTAAATGAACAGAAAAATCTTGCTGACCCCAAACCTTTAAACAGTAGTTTAGCGCCAACTAACATCCTGTTTTACAACCTGTATTTGCACAGCTTGTTTCTACTTTGTATTTTTCTCTCTCCTGTCCTGTATATATCATCAATACTATGTTGTGAGAGGTTTGAAGTGGTTCTTTTGTTTATTGCTGTGTTTTTCTCCACACTGCTGCGTTCTGGCTGCTCAGGGCTCTGCCGTACTCTAACTCTGGGTAAGAGCTATACAAGAGCCTGCACTGATGGCAGCCATCTTTTTGAGGTCTCCTTTACCTATGAAGATTTCTAGAGCATTCTATGGTACCTGTGAAGCGACTGATATATCTGAATCTACCTTTAACGCTGTCATTGATATCAGAGTTTTGCATATGAACTTAAATTACTAGGGCTGTGATAGAGATGTTAGATACAATAACCTGTCTAAAGTTTGTTCTGATGCTTTAATGAGTTTTTCATTGTGCTCTGCCATTTTTCTCTCTCTCTCTCTCTGCTCTGTGCTCGGCTAACGCTGTCTGCTCGGCTAACTCTCCCTGCTCGCTCTGTCTCCAACCTGCTCTCTACAGTAGCAACTTTTCCATGCCTCACTCTTTAAGTATGCCAGCTATGAGGTAAAATACCAGCCCTTCCCCTCTGCATATTAATATCTGAACACTCTGTCTTTCACCTGATGTACAAATCTCTTTTAGTCAACTTCCATGCTGAGGAAAATTCTAGTACTTAGTCTAGTAGTTACATGTAATATTACTATAATTTTAGTGGAATGGTTGACCATTTGCAACAAGTCCATATACACTTTTTGAAGAAAATAGCTCATAGCTTCATATTTGCACAAGAGGCAATAAAGAAGTACAACAGGTACAAAAAGACAGATAGTATCAGGTAGAACCAAAGGGGGGTGGTCAGCGTTGTGACCTTAAGAGTTTAATAGTAGATAGACATATTTCAGATGCAGCTCTATTTTTCTGCATGGAAAGCGAATGCTTTTTCACATCGTGTCAGCACTGCTTCACAAAGCCTTTCTTTTTTCCTTTGTACGTCTTAAAGATGTCTGTTTGTATCAACTTTTTCCTTTGCATCTTACTGTAGGTTGCATGTAAAAAAAACAAGCTATTTGAAACCTAGTTTTTTAGTTATTAATTTTTTTTAAATATCTCCTCAGGAACTCGCCAAGCTTTAAATCCTTTGAGGACAAGGTGGAGAATATGAAGGTTAGAGCTTTTCATTTTTTTTCCTTCATTGATTAGTTTCTATTTTAGTTCTTACTACATTTTTTTTTCTTGCACAACTGTTCATTTCTGTTGCTGATAATGACAATAGTGTATGTTCCTCCCAAAGTACAAAGTAATGGGGCGATCAAATGGAGAGAGCGACCATTCACCAACCAGCAACAACGCACCTTTCTGAGCAGGAAGCACAACCTCGTGACCAAGAACTGATCTCTGCGATCCTTCTATAACGCTGCACCCAAATACACTCCAGTCTCTCCACTGCTAAGTTACTTTCAAATGAATGTAAAGAAAGAAAACGATGCTTTAATAAATGAAGATGCCAACATGCAAAGAGATAATGCATGGAAAGTGAATTTCCATTGCACCCCCCCCCCCCCAAAAGACCAGTACAGTACTGTAACATTGACCATAAAGGCATTTGGTGAAAAGATGGGGTTTATAACTTATTTAATTTCTAATCAGATGCCAGGCTAATATTTCTAATAAGATAATTGAATTAAATGATTGTAATATTTAATTAAATATTATGGTGGGCAAAACGTCAATTTCACTGTGAGGTGATGGAAAATCCATTTTTAATTTATTTTTTGGTCAGTTTATAGTTTTTGTTTTGATTCTTTGTGCTGATGGAAGTACTGTCCATGCAATGATCTGTAAGAGAATGTTACCATACTGACCTTACTACTGTATACATGTTTGATGCTTTGTGGCTGTAACATACTACACCGTTCAGGGTTTATTAAAGACAAAGAAATAACGAGAATATTGTGGTTTGATCTGTCCATGCACACACTTACATTCAGAATAAACCTCACATTTCTTCATTACTTCATGGTTGTGACTTACAATTAGTTGTCAATAATTATAACAGACAGCAGGTGGCGACAAACATCCGTGTTCATCTGATCTGTCTGTATTAAAATTGTATTATTATAGGGTGACCATATTTGAGTTTTCCAAAAAGTGGACAGTGGAGGCGGGGTTTGCCCAACACAGTATATACATAGCAAGGTTTTGTTTGCTTTTGTTTTTATAATAAATAAAAACAAAACAAGAATAGATCATGCTAGTGTTAGAAGGTCATTATTTATAATAAATAAAAAGAAAATAAGCAAATAAAATAAACAAAGAATAGAGAATGCTAGTGTTAAAGGCTATTTTCTTTTTAAACTAAACAAGTAGAATAGGAATAGAAATAGAACAGAGAGTGCAAATGTTAGAGGGTTAAAATTAGAATTAGCGTTAGTAGAGAGCTCTAGATTTAGAGGGTCAAATGAAGATGAAAGAGATGTGTTTTTAGTCGTTTCTTGAAAATGATTAAGGACTCAGCTGCTTAGATTGATTTGGGCAGGTCATTCCACCAGGAGGGAACAGGTCATGTAAGTTAAGTTTTGCAATATTTCAAACCTTCTTTAACCCACTTGGGAAATTAACCCATGGCAACAGTTTAAAAGCAGCCCAATTCTGTGGAAAAAAACACGGACTTGGCAACCCTACATCCAAGAAGAGCTGCCGGAGTCCGATCCCAGCAAACATTTGGACGTTTAATGACCGCTGAAAAGACGTCCCTCCGTCACGTCCCGTCATGGTTGAAAAATTGTTCCAAAATGAAAGTTGAACGGACGTCTTTGACGACATCTACATCATAATTTATGTATAAGCCTGCATATAAAATAATCACACACCCATTGTGCAACATCGTGAAAGGCCCATCTAAATTTGACAAAGGTTCTAAAAAAGGTCCAAAATCGGTCCAGTCAGACCTGAACCTCTAAAACGTTTTAATCACGTGTATCACAAACAATAACACATTTGTGGACTTAAGTAAAAAGAAGAGTGTTCTAATTTAGCGCAACATTTTATTGTGAATATTACATTTTTTAAAAATGTATTCCATTTGTTAAACAGCTACTATTCAAACAAGAACATAACAATAGTAGAATGTGGTTAAGTCTGTGGCAATGGCCTTTTCTCTAACATTTTTACATTAACGTTAAGCAGCCATTAATCAAACAAGAAAATAACAAAAGTACAGGAGCATAGTGAATACATATGTAACTATTTTTAGTCTTTCAAAAAAATTTTTTTCTAAATGTTTACTCTCATTTACTTGGTCCACATACACCAGCTCTTCCAGGTGTGAGATTCATGTGTTCCACCATTGATGCATGGAAGTCAGAGCTGTGGCAGTAGCCTACTAATTTTTTTCCCCTAACAGTCTTGCATTATTGTTAAACAGCCATAAATCAAACAAGTAAACAAAAATACTGGATAATGGTTAACACATGTGTAAATGTGTTTGTGAAAGTTGTTTATGGCTCATTTTTTATATCCACAAGATACAGTCTGAGTCTGTATCATTTGGGCTTCACCTCTTCACAACATCTGAGGAAAGAGAATATGAATATTTGTAAAAAAAAAAAATAATAGTAATAAAATCAAAGGCAAAATTTGAGGTAAATAACATGCACCTGCTTATTTTGAAAATGTCTCTATGGTCCTACAACTAAATTTGTGTTAAACTAAAAATGTGTGTTAGATTAGTGAAAAAAACAGCATTTGTCCCCTCCCTCAACAATGCCACTGTGGTGCCCTTGAGAAAGACACAGTGTGTGAAAGTTAACAGGACACTTCTGATAAAGACAGGTGGTCTTTTAGAGAACGTCCCCTGAATAGATGAAGGGTAACAATAAAAATTGTATAAATAATAGACAAGGAACAAGAGATTTTTTGAATGTCATAAGGCCAAAATTACCTTGAATCACATAGTATAGCTTTGAATGGTTTCTTTTCAAGTTGGCCACCACCCCTCATATTGAATTTTGCCATTAAGGCATTTGACATATTTACATTTAGTCATTTAGCAGACGCTTTTGTCCAAAGCGACATACAAATGAGAACAATGGAAGCAATCAAAATCAGATATGTCTGACAATAAGGAGTTAGATGATGTCTTAAACTTTATATGATGATGGGTAAAATAGCATATCCAAGAAACCTACCTGCAAAAGCTCCCTGAGAAACTATGCTCAAGTGCACCAAGGGCAAAAGCTGCTTTAAACACAAAGGATGCTCACACCAAATGTTGATTTCGTTTAGTTAATAGACGTTAATTGATAAAGAAAATCTATTTATGACATTATTTTTGACATCGTTCTAATTTCACAGCATTTTTACACAAGTGCCTAAAACTTTACATTTATGTTGAATTACATAATTTGATTATGGAAAGGGGCGTTACATTTCCGACGCGTGCTTGTGGTGTTCGGCCAATCACAATGCACTGGGTCAGCTGGCCAATCAGAGCAGACTGTGCTTGTCGGAAGGAGGGGCTTTGTAGAAAACGAAGCGTTTGAGAGAGGCGGGGCATAGAGGATCTACAATAATGTACAGTATTTGAAAAATAATGTTTTTTTTAACATTAAAGTATGTCAACATATTCTGTTACACCAAATACACAAAATAATGATCTTTAAAATACCATCATATAACCCCTTTAAGGGCCACCTAGAACCATGGCACCTTTGGCTTTGTAAGTTTTTTCATTTACATACATTTAGTCATTTTGCAGAGGCTTTTATCCAAAATTGGGGAATACATAAAACGATTCTTCTTAAAGAGGCAAACAGACACAGGAAGTGCTTGTAATACCAAGTTTTAGGCATTGTTCAAATAAGTACAAGCTAGAAAGAGAAGGAATAAATAAAGAGAGTAGGCGGCTGCAGTGTTGCCAACTTAGCAATTTTGTTGCTAAATTGAGCAACTTTTCAGACTAACCTAGTAACTTTTTCTTCCAAAAGCACCCAGCAACAAATTGAGCTATTTTTAAATTTTATTTGGCTACTTTTAGCAACTTTTGATAAGTGACTCAAACAATAAAAAGGCACACATTTTCCATCTAAATTTCACAAAAAGAGGAAACCAAAGTTGCCTAGCAGTACCCACTTCACATGAATTAAGTTATTTCTATTTGCAATTGTTCAATTTGATAATAATAATAATAGTTTAATAATCGTTCATTTATGATACACCTTGTTAGTAGTTTGTACCTGCGATTGTTGATCAGTTAGTACACTGTAAGAAAAATATCTAGAAAAATGATAAAGGTACTAGCAATTTTCCAATTATCCATTATCCGTTGTAACCCTGTAACCCGAAAACACAAAATACAATGCGTAATTTAAAATGGAGGTAAAAAAAACCCTGTGAATTAACATAGTAGATTGTGTCCTATTTTTACAGACTTTTCTTAGAGTGTAGCATACTAACTACTAATACACTGCTTAAAACTAGAATTGTTCTATATGTAAGCATCAATGTCTTGAACTTGATGCGAGCCGCAACCGGTAGCCAGTGCAAGGAGATAAAGAGAGGTGTAGCATGGGCTCTTTTGGGCTTGTTGAAGACCAGCCGTGCCGCTGCATTCTGAATCATTTGTAGAGGTTGATTGTGCTTGATGGAAGCCCAGCCAGAAGAGCATTGCAGTAGTCCAACCTAGAAATGACAAGGGCCTGGACAAGAAGTTGTGCAGCATGCTCCGTTAGAAAGGGCCTGATCTTTCTGATGCAAACCTGCAAGATTGAGATTTTTTTTTATATGATCACTCAGATGTTGGGCTGGGGATTGATACAGATTTCATAATTCCATTTGATTCACAAGCTCTTAATTCAGTTCTGATCTTGATTCAATTCAGTTTGATTCACAATTATTCTTATTCTCTTATTCTGATTCCATATAATTCCAGTTTCCATACGATTTAATTGGATTAAAATATTTCTGAGAATTTGATGACTGTGTATTTATGTACCTTGATTTAGTATTCATTTTGGTGATAATCCTGTATTCTTCAAGAGTATTTCTAGATTAACTCAAAAGCCTGTTTTGCTCTATTTACAAACAATACAAATGTTACAGTAGCTGATACACACTGATATTCCTTGGATCAAGAGCTGTCACAACTAAAAATATACTTTAAAACACTGCCAAAAAAAAAAAGTTTAAGTTTGAAGGACCATAAAGTTACTCAATGTACCTCTTTAATGTGATTGTACATTCAGGCAATTAATGGAGTTCCCTGACAAGGATGTGCAAAACAGCAATACTGTTTAAACAGTACTATACTGGGAATAACTGCTGTTGCACAAGTTGTTACCTTGTCTGTCTATTAACAAATTTAGATGAGATAAACTCATGACCATTTCTCACACATTGCTTAGTTTCAGATCAGCTGTCGGTGGTTATGGAGGCCATGCAGCCAAGACCAGCAGGGATGCTTGTTGCCATATATCTTTTTGTTGCAATATTGTCATGATCTCTGCTTTGATTTGTTGTTATGAATTCAGTTCTCTATTATTTTTTTGTAATGTTACAGAATAAAGCACAATAAATAAGTAATGGATGTATTTAATAGTGACAGTGAATAAAAAATATACTGTTGTACATGGACTTAGGTCACTTATTTGGAATGTATTCAATTCAATGGCATTCATGTCAAATATTCAAAGGTTTTATAAAATAAATAGTGCAAAATAAATTACAGTAAAATTATTGTAACATTATTATACTGTAAAACGAAGTTACAGTAAGGATATAAGGATATAGTACTGTAAAATTAAGTTGCAGTAAGGGTATTTCACTGTAAAATGAAATTGCGGTAAGGGCATTATACTGTAAAATGAACTTCCGATAAGCTACTGTAAAGGGGTAGTTACAATAAATTACTGGCAATAGTGCTGCAAGTAAGTTACCACAAAAATACAATAAAAAGTCTAACAGTGCAAGGCATGTGTCCTTGTTGGATTGATATATCAATTTAAGTTGTTTAGCAGCGCCTATCTGCTCTTTTTGACAGCTGTGGACACCCCGTCCTACTTCAGTGAAACATTGTATTGACCTGTCAATCCCGTGCCAGGGAACAAACCATGCCCTCATCGTGTGCCACAGACAAGAAGCTGTCAACCCTAACTTTGAGTCGGCTGCAAAGCCACACCCTCAGGGAGGGACAGGCTTTATCGTCACTCAGGTAATAAATAGTCCATGCGCCTACATGCAGTAGAATTTGGAGCGGAGGAGCAAAAGACCTTGGAGGGTCTCACCCAAGAACCAAACTACAAATGGGCCGCATCGCCTAGCGTTTATCCGACCAAGCCTTGCTTTTGGTGCACTATACCAACATCAGCACTCACCAAGAATAAAAGGTAAGGAAATTAAGAAATAGTTGTTTATCATTGTTTTTTTGTTTTTTTGGACAGACAATTTAGAAAGGAAACCCATTGTTTACTTTTTATTTACAACAAAACAATATCAGTAATTCTGAGGTGATGAAAATGTATAAACTGTTAAAAAAAGTAATCTGAAGTCACCTAGTTGCAACTGATAAAGCATAAATCTTGACTTTAAGGCAGAGATCTTCGTATTTTTGCATTTACACTTCTATAACAGATTATTTTTTCTTTCAGTACATGTCAGCTTTTCAAAGCACTAGTGTGACTTAAACGTCTCGTCTGTTATATGTAGCGCAGAAGGGTATTATCCAGGTCACATGGTAAATCTCTCTTCCCATCTGGAACCTGACATTGACGTCTGCAGGTCTTTGATGTGAAACTAAAATTACTGTGCTATCATTTAATCACTGTGTGATTATTATTTATTATTGCTGTACATTGGTAGTTTACCTTTATATGAGTTTTTCACGTGCAGATAAAAGGAGATGCACTTATTTTGTATGCATGACATTTTTAGTATAATCTATAGCCTGGAATTGTCGTGAAGTCCATATATTTTTGTTTTTCTGTATTTTAAATTCTCAAAGCAACTGCAAGCAGACAACCTTGGATAGCCATGTGTCATGACACATGAGCTATTCTGCATGCTTGTTGCAATGGGGTAGTGGCTGTTCTAAGTAAGTGGGTCGCTGAATATGGAAATATGATTCTTGAAGTAACAGCTGTTGAGTATCATCACATCACACTCTACAGAATGAGGATAATAGGAAGGGATGGATGTGCAGTTTCAGTGGAACATTCTCGTCTCAAGTGTCAAAAGGGTTCAGTTCATCTCTGAATGCACTGGATAATATTCACATCTTACCAACACCGTTAGCCTATTGGGAAAAAGTTGTGTGTGATCCAGACATGGTTAAAACCTCACTGCACAGATTGTTTGTGCATCTGCCAACCTGAGATGTTTTCCAAGCTGCCCTAGTATTTAAAAGGTCATGTTGTTGTGATGTCATGCAGCTGTCATCCTCAGACAGATTAGTCCTCATTATTGCTGAATGTTTTAAACAGGTCTACCATCTTTCCATCTTTCACACGGTTGACACTTTGAGAACGGGGAAAATGGCAGCAATTCCATCCAGCGGTTCCCTTGTCGCCACCCATGATTACTACCGAAGTGAGTAAATGTTTTTCTTTCACATTATAATTAGCATGTGAATTAGGATCCATAAAATGCAATATCAGTGATCATTTTAATATATACAGATATTTATATGTTGTAGGGCGCATGGGATCTACATCCAGCAACAGTTCCTGTGGCAGTTCGGAGTACAGTGGGGAGGTCATTCCACACCCCCCAGGTATATCAACTGAAGAGTTCAACATCTTAGTACCCTAAAATCCACGCAAAAATGTGATACGATATAGTCAGCTTTCATTGTAAAGGAATAGTAAAGTTCATTGTCCAATTCCATGGCAGGTCTGGCACGACAGGACTCTGGCCACTGGTGGTCCAGTTTCTTCTTTGGGAAGCAGAATCAAATGGGGACACTCAATGGATTCGAATCCCAGCAGAAGTGAGTTTAAGAACCGTTTTGTGTTTGGTTTGACTCAGCTCTTGAGTTCTGGTTTTCATGCAAGGTGTTCTTGATATTGATTGGCAGGGCTGGCACCTACACAGTGACAAACGGCCAGGTGACCTGCGTTGCCAGAGAGATTGTGATGAAGAGACAAATGAGTGAGAGCAGTGACTCCGGGAAGGAGCCTGGATCCCCTCTCCCCTCATAACCACCCTGACCCAATTCCACACCCTTCACCCCTCATCCAGGAGTCACCGTGGGCAGAAGCAGGCAACAGAGGCTCCATTTTTATTTTTAGTAAAAACCGGCTGCTTTTTATGTCATGCTGTTTTTTTTATCTATGACCAAATAAACATTGTTAAACAAAATGGCAAAAATATGCTTTCCATATGACTTGAGTACTTTAGTGTAAGTCACTGTATCACTGGGTGCACTTTGCAATTACGTTATATTTGCTATAAATAAATGACTAACTGCAGCCTAAAGTATGGTGTGATTGTTTCTATTCCTCCTGCATGCTGTCATGTTATTTGAAATGATCATATTCAGTTCCATTAGCATGGATTATATTATGGCAAATCACTATTAGGCTATCAATGTACTTTCATACAGGGATTAGCACTAAACAGTCTCTGTTCAGTGACTCTGATGCCTTCTGCAGAATGAGCTGTTAAACAACAGCCTGTGTGCAAGACGTTTGGAATTAAGCAGGCTTTGGTGTGATTAAAACACATGTGCTAAGACAAGACACACTAATACGGTTTATATAACACTACACTTGTTGTCATTGGACACATCTATTCTACATGTGGCGGCAAGAAACTGAAGCTGTTGTTTTTCCATCTGGCAGAATTAATTTTTAGAAACCAACTGCAACATGTTCATCTGCAGAACTTGAAAGGTGTTAGTGGCAAATAAAAGATAGTAAAAGGTATTTTTGCACACTTCTAATGCTAATTCCCTCATATCTGTTGCTAATCATCGAAATGTGGCATAGATTTAAAAGCCGATTATTGGCCAAAAATAAAATTGTTTTAGAAACCGTGACCTATATTGAACACAATTTAAACAATTCTCTAAACCATTTTTGAAGGTCAGTTTGTGCTTCCTAAAGCAGATAATTGTTTGTACCAGCTTGTTGTAGTAGCTATGTTGAAGCCTCTGTATTAGGCCTACTTCTGAAGACCGAATTTGATATAATGTTACATTGACCAGGCCTCCACGTCACAACATGCTGATGCTTATTCAGAAATCCACATATGACAATTGGCTGGAAGCAATAATTTATAGTTTAAAATATGACATAAAAAATATATTTTTCATATATATAATTTTACTTGCATATAATTTCACTTTAGAAGACATTGATTTATCCACTGGGGTTATACTTGCATTATGGACAGCCAGAGACTGACATTTTTCTAAAGTTTTTCATCTAAACAAAGAAATTTACATATCTGGTAGAACATGAGGGTGTGTAAACAAGTGGATTTTTTTCTTTTGAGTATCCTTTTAACGTCACCATTTTTTCAACGTTTGTTGAAAGCACATACTTTGTACTCAGAAATGCAGTAGATAGGCCTATAGGTACCTATAGGTGCATAGGTATATTAAGATTAATTTCCAAAAGCACAGACATAAATTAACATGTGAAAAGTTAAAATAGAGTATTTAAAAATAAAAAGCATACAAAAAGTGTCCCCAGTTTTTGCAACTGAGATTTTAATGATATTTTGAACACTGAACTAGGAAATGTACCGGTTTTAGAAATCTGGTCACCTGTATTTTTTGGTAAGTTACTTTACCAAAAGTTAAACTTTACACAACTCGTCTTGGTATGATGCGGAAGCACAAATATTTAAAAACTACATTAAAAGGTGGACACGTGTATCGTGTTAGTATCGTTTGCGTGCTTGCCACCCCACGTATGGTGCTGCCTTTCGCTTAATGTTCTTACTTGAGTGAATGTTTTACATCTATGTCTATGGTTCCCATTATTGCCTTTCGCCTATAAGAATACTTAGGGGCCGTAACCTTTGCTCACTGACCCCACATTTGTTCCAGAGACACGAGCTAAAAACAGCACAGTCTCAGTCTGCCGTTACAGCGAGCTTCACGAGCGCTGCTCCACCAGTCTCACCCGCTGGGTTACTCTGCACAAAGGTGAACACCTGCACACACTGACAAGTTTGTGTGTACAGACTCGTTCTTGGATGCATTTCAAGCTGTTCTGTTTGTTTCGGTATTCCCAGAGTCTTTGGAAACAGTGAGACAGGAACAAGAGTTTCCAGTTAGCATGATTAGCATTCCCATATGTCATCCTGTTTATTATTTCAACCTTTTTCTTTTTTCTTAAAAGTTTTTTTTACAGTTCTGTTTATTTGTAATATACGTATTTATACTGATAACATGCTATGACTTTTGTCCGTTCTATTATTTTATCTGCTGACATGTTTGCTTCTTGCCCTTGTTGTTACCTTCATGAATGAAGGCACATGTCACGTGGATAAATATCACCATGCAAATATTAAGAGAGGCTGTGCTTTAAAGGGGTCATATGATGCGATTTCAATTTTTCCTTTCTCTTTGGAGTGTTACAAGCTCTTGGTGCATAAAGAAGATCTGTAAAGTTGCAAAGACTAAAGTCTCAAATCCAAAGAGATGTTCTTTATAAAAGTTAAGAGTCAACCACTCCTACCTAAAATGGCTCGTTCTAACATGCCCCCACATATCTACCTCACTATGTGGGAAGATTTGCATAACGCCACCCAAATGATCACGCAAAGAAAGGCATAACTTTTATTCTCGCTGTAGTATTGTTGTGCCATGTTGTGAAGGCACTGTGTGTTTCTTTGTGAAAGCGAAACTTTGTTTGGCCTTCCAAAAGAGGACGATATCCGCTTAGTCATGCCTAGAGCTGATCCGTGCTGGTTGCTGAGGAAATACAACAACTTTGCGCTGTAGATCGCGGGATCGGCTTTCACCGTGGACGAAGCGGAGTCCAGCCCGGGGTCATCACATGTGGTTGCCGCAAGCCTCCTTCGTCGAATTCGCCGGCCGCGCCATTCTCAAGCCAGCCGCCTCTGCTCACTCTAGCCCCCGGCCTCTGCTCACTGTAGGCCGCCGTGTGTGATGCTGTTTCGTTGTGAAAGCGAAACTACTTTGTTTGGCTTTCCAAAAATGGACACGACTAGAAATCAGTGGTTAAGTAGTATTTACAACACTGTTCCAGAACAGTTCAACCCAAATATTCAGATGTGTGCAGCACATTTTATGGAGGACTATTTACTGATCCTGGGAGAGTAGACTACAATGCCGGCTGTTCTGACTCACAGACTGTAAGTACGTTTTTTATATTTAAAGAGATTTTATATTTAAAGCGAGTTTTTTGGGCAGTGTAGAGTAGCGCTTGTTTGTCATTTCTCCGATCACAAATGCAGACATGGTTTTATGTTTACGCGGCGCGATGCAACGCAATGCATAAAAAGACAGTATAAGTCATTATAATCCATAATTATGTCTCCACTGGATGCAACGAATGTTTTTGAATCATCGCCCGGCCTGACAGGGCATCATCACAATATGGTAGGGGCGTAACATTTCCGTCACACGCTTGAGGTATTCGGCCAATCACAACGCACTGGATAGCTGGCCAATCACAGCACACCTTGCTTTTCAGACCGATGAGCTTTGTAAAAATCGACGTGTTTCAGAAAGGTGGGGCATAGAGGAGAAACAATAATGTACAGTATGTGGAAAATAATGTGTTTTTTGAACCTTAAACCGCATAAACACATTTCATTACACCAAATACACAAAATAATGTTCTTTTTAGCAACATCATATGACCCCTTTAAACAGCCTCTGAATGATTAGGTATACTAGTACTAGTAAGACTGACCCAGTCCCAAGACCTCTAAACATAGAACCATATGGCTACATTGTAAATCTTTTTCTCTTTGCTACATGTGATTAAAATCTAGTAAAATATTGTGTATCTTGCTCAAGATAATAAAACAATACAACGTGCATTTCAGTTCACTTATTAGCTAATCATTTATATCAACTGGTATTTGTGTATGGGCATGTTTTTCACCTATTTTGTATCCAGAAACATGGTAAAACGTACTACAAACCTACTTAACAGTATTTTATAAAACAGATTTACGAAGCAAAGTAAAATAAATAGCACAACACACACCACTTGTTTGAAGAAATATGTCTCTTGGGCTTAATGTAAGTTCGACAGGGAGTGACAGGTAACCAAACAGCCCTTGTGATACTGCTTTGTGAAACAAGGCTGTGATTGTATTTCAACAAACACTTAAAGCTGAGATGAAAACTGAAAAGCAGATCAATTATTTAAAAGAAAACAGACAGCATGAATGTATACAAGGCCTTCGTTATAACCCTCTTTAACTCTTTTCTGATTTGTAGCCCTGCTGCTGAAGTCTGAATGATTGGGTGTCTGAATGCAGAGCACAAGAGGTGTTCAAAATTCTCCAGAGATGTCAATCATCACGCAGATGTCACCTTCCTGAACATCCTGTCAGTTTTTTCCGATTAGTCTGGCCAGGCAAGTGTTCTCAATTCTATTTCTGCCCGCCATGCACCCACAACATGAACACTTTGTGGCAACACTCATGTTACTGAGTTTGAATGTCTCAGCAGTAGCAACAATCAGCAGGGTGTGTTGCATCTGTAGTACGTGTGTGTGTGTGTGTTTGTACGAAAAGTATAAATAGTCCAAAATCATATCTAATCCATGAATGTCACACAATCAATGAATCACTTTTTTTTCATGAAATGCACATTCTGTCTGGTGTAATGACTAGTATATTTCTGTGGTTTTAAATCATTTGGAGGGTCGGTTAGCATCTACTTGTGAACCGACTGCACTGTGCCAACTGAAAACTGCAGTGGAAAGTTTTTAGAGATTGTGAAATGACCTGCGTCCACAGGAACTGGCCAAACTTGTTCTTTTCTGGATGTTGTGTACTCGCTCTCTCACGTTTAAGAGCTTGTTTGCAGTAGAGAGATTTAAATGGGTCATATTATGATAAATCCTTCATTTCATTGAACTATAAAAACACTGTAACTTTCAAAGATCACTAAGTCCCTTCCAGTCCCTACTGAAAAACAGATCATTTATTGAAATTTCTGATGCAAAAATTTATTTATATTATATACATACCATTAATTTAAAATTCAGAGTGCAGATCTGGTGAAGGGAAGTTATTATGTAGTACGAAGGTATAACCTGTTAATAATGAACATTAAACTGGTTTTATTTTTAAGTCCATGTGATCAATTCGGAAACTTATCTGTCTCCAAATCGGGATGGGAAAAAAAGGTAGTCAAAAAATAATCTTCAGTATCAACTAGTATTATCCAAGTAGATTTGAGGAATGCTCGATTATATTAAATGTGAATAATTCACAAATTAAATTAGAAAATAAGCACACAAAAAAGTGAAAGTGTGTGAATACTGTAAAAAGGGGTGAAAATGAGTGGAAAGGTGTTTAGATACATAAACAACTATTTTTGGGACATTCCCACTCATTTATCTTTGCATGGCACTGTTAACTGATGCCTTCTGCTGGATCTGATGTGTCATTGCAGCTCTCAGAGGTCCATTCCATGTATCCAGTACTGGGGTTCTCCAGGAGCCTTCTCAGTTCATTGAAATCTGGCCTTTCGTGAGGTGAGTCTTTCCAACACATCAGCATTATGTCATAGATGTGTGACGGGCACTTAGGGGGCGAAGGCATTCTGTACCCCGAGGTGATCATATTGTACACCTCTTGATTTGAGAAAGCTGCAAAAATATACACAAAAAAGATGTACTTTAACCTTTCTCAAATCTGCATGAGAAAGAAGATACATAAATGATGTATATACCTGGATATGGGACTCCACCATACGTGAACATTTCATATAGGAGGACCCCAAATGACCAAACATCAGATTTGTTGGAGAACCTTCCATGGCTGATGGCTTCAGGAGCACACCACTTATATGGAATTGTTTTATCTTCAGATGAGTAAAATGGGTCCTGTGAAACAATATTTTATTTTAAGCAAACTTTAAGAGTGAATATTTTACACACATCTTTGATTAACTACAAGGTCATCCTCACCTTGACGATGCGAGCTAGGCCAAAGTCGGCCACTTTACAGATGTAGTTGGGTCCCACTAGAACATTCCGGGCTGCCAGGTCTCTGTGGATGCTGTTCTGCTCCTCAAGGTATGCCATCCCATCAGCCACCTGACTTGCCATTTCTATCAGTTCCTGCGGTTCCAGGTTCTGCCCCTCCTCACCTGTAAAGGGAAAACTGAAGGAATCATGTCTGTCTGCTTTAAGACTTTAGTTTTTGTACAGAAAAACAAAACGCAGTCGCAGTCATTTGTTTCTAATGCGATTCTAAGCAACAAAAAAAAGTTTTTTTATGTTCATTTATTGAGGATATCATTATTAACGATCATTAAATTCCAATAATAAATGTCGCGTGACAGATTATTATCACTGTAGCTTCTAGTTCAAATGGAAATGCCGAGCGCAAGTAACCGATCATCTTTTCCTCTGTACAAAAAAAAAGAAAAACATGAACGAACATCAGAGAGGAAATGTTGAAATATACAGTAAAACGTACTAAAAAATCTCTCATGCAGTCGCTCAATGAATCTGTTTTTATAATTACCGAAATATATCTATGAAACAGCTTGAAAAGATGTCACGTAAAGCTACATTTATCTTAGGAAAGTCATTCATATCCTTAGCTCATTACCAATACATAGGTAGAAAAAAGAACTTTGTAGAAGAGCATATCGCCAACATTTTAAATATACTGTTAAATGTGCACTAATATATTTTAAAAGCATTACATTTTTTAACTAACTTATTGATTTCTCAATAAGATTTTTTTTAATGTATGTTTGAATAAATCTCATAATTTTGAAAATTGTTTGGCATCTTTAGAGGCCCTTATCTCAGAAACAAGTTTTTGTGATACATGATATTTAAATGATTATATCTCAACAACTGTTTGGAGTAGAAACAATGATATCATTAGAAAACAAAGACTTACGGGCTGTTCACAACAAGGATGATTTAAATTATATGAGAATAGGGAAGTCCAGCTAACAGCTATAACAATAACAACTATAAAACGATATAGTTGGAAGCACTTTCAAAATGTTTTTTTTTTCAGCTGATGAATATGATAATAAACACTAACAGCCAGTCAGAATCTATTAAACTTTACAGAGCAGGTCACGGAATAGCAGTGTGCACTTACAATAAACAGAGCATTATCATGCATTGGTGTGGACACTAATATAGTTATAATTATGGTTATCGTTATAGTTATTGTTTTTGGTGTGACCGGGCCTTTAGATTTGACTTTCTCATTCAATGCATAAAACTCAAAAAGTGTTTGTGTTCAAAACAGCTCACATATAAATTACCCTTATTGACATATTACAGTAAACATTTAAAGCTGAAGTCAAAAAACATTGATATTTACTGGGCTGACATCAGATAATAAAGAGGTTGTGACCTCGGAGGAAACTGAGCAGGTTTCCTTTTTCCATAAGCTCAGTGATGATGTAGAAGGGGGTGGAGCTTGTGCAGACGGCAAAGAGTGTGATAAGATGTCTGTGTCTCAGCTTTTTCAGTATTTGAGTCTCCATCAGGAACTCCCTGTGATCGAGAGACTCTAGAGGAAGAGTAGGAAACACAATAGAGCACATCAGATAAGCATCAGTACAACAGTGTGCTGGAGCAATAGAATATGTATTAATACATCTGTCAAAATACAAAAATTTACTCATTCAGGGGAATTTTTCACTAATAGGCTGACAGACAAAGCCTTAACAAGGTTTTAGATATATTCTTCAAGAGTTCTCAGTGTGCTACATGCTCTATTGGATATCGGTTATGAGGGCAGTAGACTGTGTTCTCATTCCTCCAGCTCTCACAGTCACAGAACAAGAAACACAACATTTCTCACATTCACACAGTATCAGGAACAGAAAACAAGTAGGCAAAGAGGAAGTAGCCCATTCTATTTAAAATATCCATCAGACTCATTCCTTCATTTAGCCTTCAGATGATTCTTTTCTATTTACATGCACCAACCCTACCGTTGTTTTTGAGGATCTTGATGGCCACATTGACCATGCCTTTCCATTTTCCACGGTAAACATCAGCAAAGTATCCTTTACCAAGCTCCTCTTCCAGAGTGAACTCCTCCTTAGGTAACTCCCAGTCATCTACTGTTTGGTGGGAAAGATCCTGTGGTTTTGGTTCTGGCTGTTAGTATAAGAAGAAACCGAGAGAAACTCTGTAAGGGAAGTATGCAGTAATACAGACAAATGCATTTAGTTACGTATACATATTGTACATTCAGTTGTGGTAATAATTCAGTTTGCTGATATATGGGAATCTCTCTTTCTATATATTATAGGCAAAATATGTAGGGGTTGGACAAAATAATTTGACCATGTAGGTCTTAAAACAGCATCCAACCTTCTTAGAATAGATTCATACAACTTTTGAATAGTCTTCAGTTGTATGAATCTATAAAAACATCTGCCAGTTTATAAATAAGACAATCTCAGTTTTTTCCCCACTGTAGTCTACACAAATTAGATTAACCCCATAATAATGGGTGTTAACATTATTTTGTCCAACCCCTGTATGTGTGAAATATCAGGCCTGTGAGGAAATTCAACATGCCTAGTTATTTCATCTTAAATTTACTGACAAAAGCTCTTCTATTTCAAAAGACAATTAGCATCAGATTAGTATGTTAATTGGCTGAGATCCCGTCTTTCTTCTGACTGTCTTTTTATAGTTCACCCAAAACTGTTCGCCCATATAGTTCACTCAAAACCGATTTTACACACCCTCATGTCAAATCAAATCTGGAAACAGAAGCTTTCAAGCTTGGATGTCTTTTCAAAATGGATGTAAAAGCATCATAGTGTGAAGGAATCATTAAATCAGATGATTCATTGATTAGAATGAACTGCTCTTATGAACTTGCCAAAGACAGGATGGCCATGAATGTCAAGAATGTAGGGGATAAACTATGTATTTGATGACTTTAGAAGACTTGAAATATTGTACGGAGATCATGTGGCTCACTTTTATTATACTTTTTGGTCATTTTGAAGCTTGACAGTGAAGGAGTGGAATCCTGGAGCCATTGCAACCTTCACAAAATATATATACAGTGGTGTGAAAAAGTGTTGGCCCCCTTCCTGATTTCTTATTTTTTTGCATGTTTGTCACACTTTAATGTTTCAGATCATCAAACAAATTTAAATGTTAGTCAAAGATAACACAAGTAAACACAACATGTAGTTTTTAATGAAGGTTTTTATTATAAAGGGAAAACAAAATCCAAAACTACATGGCCCTGTGTGAAGAAGTGTTTGCCCCCCTGTTAAAACATCTAGGTTACTTGTGTCACCCTCGTTCCCTGAAGGAGGGAACGGAGACGTTACGTCAGTGACTGACGAATTGGGATCTCGCCCGAGAGCCCAATCACCTTCGAGTGTTAACTAAACAAGCCAATGACAGTTGGCGTGCGTGTTTCGCCACGCGCACCCCGCCCCGCAGCGCGGGTATAAAAGGAGAGCGTCGCACATCAGTTTTTCGCTGAGGAGCCGAGACTACGTGCCCCGGCCGTACAGTGGTGGTACAGCAACTGTGGCGACGGAACGTAACGTCTCTGAAGCGATGGTGTTTACTACCGCTGGAGGTAGCACACCTAGAACCTCCACGTCCCGTCCAGGGACCATAAGTGGAGATTCCACAAGTCTGGACGCGGATGCCAGAGGGTGCCCCCTCTCTGAGAAAGGAGATCCCTCCTCAGAGGAATTCGCCAAGGAGGGGCTGTCGCGAGGAGCATCAGTTCGGGGAACCAAGTCCGACTGGGCCAGTATGGCGCCACCAAGAGGAAGCAGCAGACCGCCAGGGCAGGATGTGTCGAAACGCCTCCGTCTGCTTCTGCGCGGCGGAGAACTGTTGGGCAAAGCCCTCCACCGCTTCGCCGAATAGGCCGGCCTGGGAGATCGGGGAGTCCAGGAAGCGATGCTTGTCGGCCTCCCTCATATCCGCCAAGGTCAGCCATAGGTGGCGCTC
Organism: Sinocyclocheilus grahami; assembly: GCF_001515645.1. Classification (NCBI taxonomy): domain Eukaryota; kingdom Metazoa; phylum Chordata; class Actinopteri; order Cypriniformes; family Cyprinidae; genus Sinocyclocheilus; species Sinocyclocheilus grahami. Next base: position 419,991 of record NW_015505563.1, on the reverse strand, counting down.
CTGGACCACCAATGTGGACATCGTCTGACCCAGGGCCCGCGCCGTGACTTTCGACAGATAATGAGTTTCAGTGAAGACTGCCCATTAAAGGAATACAACAAAGTTTCCCTGAATGCAGTTGGTTGCCTTGTGTTTTTTTAATTAAACGTTATTTTTTTTTTTTTTTTTGGGTTAAATTCCGTATTTGCTGGCCTTTTTTAACATTAACTTATATTGTCTTCTTACATAAATGTCATAAAATAATGCTGGGATATGAGTAGCCTAATTAATCTTTTTAAATTCACCATTTAAAAAAAAGCAAAACTTATAAACATTGAGTGTTTGATAATGTCTAAATATAAAATGCAAAACATAAAATAAATAAATAAGCTATTATGACTGGTAAAACTCTTTACAGCAACTAGACTAGAGCTAAATATATGTAGGCTATATTTATTAAACAGCCATACGGGCATCTAGTGGTTAAACCATGGCATTACATAGGAGTATTATTTTTCTGGCCACCAAACATCTCTAATTTGCATCTTTGCACTCTTTTAACCCTAAATACTACACTAATTGTAATATCAATAATAAGCGTATTAGAAAAAATATTAATGCTGTCTCTGCATAACTCCCCAGAATAAAATGCGATTGTAAAACGTAGTCAGTTATCGATACACAATAAATGCACATGATGTGTTAATAATCACAAGAAATTGCTGAAAATATAGTGAAACTGCTGTCTATCCTACTTAAACCCATTCAAACATATTGACAGCGCGGAGTTGTTTGGAACTATTGAGAGCTCCATGAACCGCGTGGCGGCGAGATCAAAGCATGTCGCAACTCTGTTTCTCAACGGCTCTGGTTGCAACCACAACTGTTTCTGAGGAACTACATTGTTTGGTATAAGAACACTGTTTTTATTAATATCATTACACTTTATTTGCTCTGTTTTATTTTGTGAAACCTTACTACGTAAATGGAATAACTGTTTTATAAAACAACGCCCCTTAGCTGTTATAAATTCACTGTAAACCACGGCTTCTTGGGGCTTATTGCTTTATTTGATTTGGCAGAGCCCAGCAACCTTTAAAGAGGTCATATGATGCTATTTCAAGTTTTTCTTTCTTTTTGGAGTGTTGCAAGCTGTTTGTGAATAGATAAGATACCTAAAGTTGCAAAGACTAAAGTCACAAACCCAAAGAGATATTCTTTATAAAAGTTAAGACTGGTCCATGCCCTTCTAAAATGCCTCGTTTAAACACGCCCCCACATGTCTAGGTCACTGTGTGGGAAGATTTGCATAACGCCGCTCAAATGTTCACGCAAAGAAAGAAGGCGTAACTTTATTGTTGCCGCTGCCGCCATGTCGTGAAGATGCTGTGTGTTTCGTTACAAAAGCGAAAATACTTTGTTTGGCCTTACAAAAGAGGACACAACTAGAAATCAGTGGTTAAGTTGTATTTACAACACTGTTCCAGAACAGTTCAACCCAAATATTCAGATGTGTGCAGCACATTTTATGGAGGACTGTTACCTGATCCTGGTAGAGTAGACTACAATGCTGGCTGTTCTGACTGACAGACTGGAAGTACGTTTTCATATTTAAAGGATTTGCCACTGATGATTCAAACGCAAGTTTTGGGCAGTGTAGAGTAGCGCTTGTTGTTTGTCGTTTCTCCGATCACAAATGCAGACATGGTTTTATGTTTACGTGGCGCGATGCAACGCAACGCATAAAAAGACAGTATAAGTCATTATAATCCGTAATTATGTCCATACTGGATGCAACAAATGCCTCGTTTATAATGGGGTTTAATGTTTTTGTCTTGTCGCTCCGGGACACGGCATCACAGTATGGTAAGGGGCGTAACATTTCCGTCACACGCTTGAGGTATTCAGCCAATTACAACGCACTGGATAGCTGGCCAATCAGAGCACACCTTGCTTTTCAGACCGATGAGCTTTGTAAAAATCGACGCGTTTCAGAAAGGCGGGGCATAGAGGAGAAACAATAATGTACAGTATGTGGAAAATAATGTGTTTTTTTAACCTTAAACCGCACAAACACATTTCATTACACCAAATATACAAAATAATGTTTTTTTAGCAATGTCATTTGACCCCTTTAAGTACAGATCAGTGTTCTATGCATATGTGAGTGTCTGTCTTTGCAGATAGATACAGGTCCAGGAGTGAACCGTCATTTGCCATCACCCTGATGTCCGGGGTATCAGATATATGTCTCTGGAGAGACCTATTGAGTCTGACCTCTGATCACTTGTCACCAAAATAATCACTAGAAGATATGCTTCGAGTTTTACGTCCATGTGTGGAGATTTTCTAAGTTTATCTATGTTTTAACCAATCAGAATCCTCCGGACCTATACCTTGACGTAATTAGTAACCTCTGAAGAGTATAATTGCTGGTGTTTTGAGCATGTACACAGAGCGGCCTACGAACTCCATCGAGAGTGTTGAAGCTGACTTCTGCTAATGAAACTGCAAACTATTTTCTTCAGTTGATTGCATCTCTGACTCATGTTCGTCATTTCATCAACTGGTCCTTTGGGTTTAACTGTAAATTCCCCTACAGCAGCATCAATCCTACTATAACTTTCGTTCAAGAGTGGCCAGTATATTCTTCAAAAATTCACCTTTTGTGTTTCACAGAAGAAAGAAAATTTTGGAAAAAACATGATGTATGTAAACAATGTCAAATTTTACTTTAATGATTTTTCTTTCACTCACCCGTGCACATGGCCGTGTGAGACAGATACCACAGCTCATGATGTTCCTCTTGTAGTGCTCCACCAGATTCTCCAGGCTTTGAAACATCTGACTCTGATCCAAATAGAAACTTACATTCTGATTCTGATGGACCTTAATGTGTTTCACTTCCCTGTCACTGATTAACACTGATGGAATGACACACAAAGAGAAAGGATACAGATAGTAGGAGCACTGTTAACAGATTTTCTTATGAACTGCATCTAGCATGAATTAACCCAGTTTTTCCCAACCCTGTTCCTTGAGGCACACCAACACTATACATTTTTGAACTTTTTCCAATAAAACACACTTTAATCAGTGTAACCTACAGGAACAGGGTTGGAAAACAGTGAATTAACCGAACAGGAGAGAAGAACATGTTTGGACTAGAAGCACAGCAGGTCTAATTATGACCTGATTGACTACATTTCCAGTGTAACAAAAAGCAAATGCCTCAGAGATTAATTTACTACATTATAACAATGACGTTGGGTATGCCGTGTTACTTGTATAGACTAATAGCATAGGCGGAACGGGATGTAAAATGCAGCTTGAGTTTAAAACCAGGTTCAATAGACACAATTACATACCTGATAATACACACCCTATATGATCTCTTTCACTGTGTCGCAACAAAAAAGCACCAACTCCATTCCCTGGAGCCAAGAGCAAATTCTGGGTCTCAAAACGGTTCAGCGTCCCAAAATACCAACTAAAGAAAAACACAGTTGTTCAGATGTTGCACACACGTCTCAAACCACATTCATGATGAGCAGAGTTGGGACAGGAATAATTTGACTCTTGAAAAGTATTTGCACGCTGTAGGCTACTCTGAACTGACATTGTTTTTAGTCATAAAGGTGTTCATTTTGTTATTATTATTATTTGTGTATTTTTACATTTAATTATTTATCAGATGTTTTTTTTAAAGCCAACCCAGAGTGTCTGTGTATTGTTTTTGCTCAAAGAGTAAATGGTCTGAAAAAAAAAATAGATGGACAGAGTAGATGGACTAAAGAAAGTAACCTACTTACGGTTGCTCTTTCACCGTCTTCCTTCTCGCTAGGTAGTTTTGAGGAACGACGCCCTTGGCTGTCACCCTTCCGTTTCTGTCCAGTTTAACGGCAGTCCACCAGTCACCCTGACGCTCGCAGATTCGGAACTGCTCTCCCTCCTGGAAGGACAGTTCCTCGTCCGCGCGAGCCTGGAAGTGCCACAGCGCCGTGTAGATTTCACCGGCGGGCTCAGAAGAGGGCGGATTCGGGGCATTTTGTGTCTCAAGTTTGCTGGTATTCGCTGGTTTTTCAACTTCGGTCTTAGACGACCCAAACAGTCTCTCACAAAGCGCCCCCAAACCGGGGCACGAGCGGCGCCCTTCCTTGGACATTTCATTTGAATGTTAATCGATGACTGTAACAGGTTCCGGACTGATGGTACGTGGAAGCGGAGTCCTCCACCGGCAAATGACTAAACTCGAGTGAAAGAGCTGGGAGGAGCACACACAGGACAGGTTGTGCCTCAACCGCCGTCAACCTGGACAGCATTTCTGACAGCGCCTGTACCCAAGAATGCTGTTTAGTTATGTAGCACAATCAGATTTGAGACACGACCACAGTTTAAACAGGTACGAAACTCAGCGAGCTTTACACGCCTTGAAGTTCAGATCCAGAGCATGTAGTATGCATATATGACAGAAACAATTCATTTCCTACATTAATCAAAAAGTGAGCAAGATTAGACAGATATTTGCAGATTTTACTTTATATAGGCCTAATATGTTGAATGAATTTAGGTAAATTGGGATAGCTACTGTTCCAATTTGCCTTTGAGATGACATTATCTTTTCCATAATGTAATACATTTTGTACACTTGCGTGCAGTATAGTATGAGGCCTCTTTTCATTGCATCATAATAAAAGCTGCCGTTTTTAACACTGCAGGAAAAAAGAAACTTGAGCCACCATATGGGGTTTTACAGATTTGAGACGCTGCCAGAACCCTCTGGAGAATTTCTAGACTTTTCAAAAAGGGTCGTTTTCAAAACCGTGAAAGTTTCTGCAAGAACTCTAAAGAGTGTCCGCAGTTCTTCCAGTAATGCCATCATATGGAAAAAGTTTTAGACTCCAATTAAAGCAGTCTAGAGTTTCTCCAAATGGTAGCACTGTGGCGGTGTGAGCTGAGGAACTCTAAATAGTGCATCCTGCTCAGGGAAAACAACAGACTAAACTACAAAAACACTTGCTTTTCATGCTGCTGACATAGGACAAGAAAATAGTGATCATGGCCAATGAAAGAAAGGCAGACTGCAATGCGACTTCAGTTCACAGATTTTATTCAGACAGCTCTGGAGGAAAGAGCAACTCGGGTTGCAGGTGCTTTCTCTGACCACAGCGATGACACCACACTGAAAACTTTAAAATGTCTTAGAATGAGTCTCTCGGCAAAGTGATATGTAAAAGGCAGGAAATTCACCCACCTGTGCTTTTTCATTTTTTTTCTTCTTTTCTTTGTTTTTACATTAAACAAACAGAAATGAATTTCACCTGCCATCTCCATTTTTTAGGCGCTTCACAGATATTTATATATATATATAGTTTCTAATAAGTACAGGAGTAAAAACAAATAAAATACCATAATCATAATAATATTACAAAGCACCACAAAATTAAAAATTATCACAGGCAATGGTTGTTACCACATTTGATTGCAGAGTTTAGCTGCACGGTTAAAAAAAAAAAAAAAGTTGTACAATTTCTTGCCTTTTCCTTTTCATGTGTCGTGTGTTCACGAGCCTCAGATGTCCAGACAGCTTCCTAAAAATCTTACACTTCTAATGTCATTTAGAAACAAAATGTACAAAACAAGGAACAAAAAAGTCCAAGTAAACAAGAATCAATGGCCTGGTACAACTTTTGAACTCTCAGTACACCAACATATTTCTGGTGTAAGTAAATTCAAATGCTCGCTTTCTTGCAATCACCATTTCATTCGAATAAGCCCAGATACATTTTTCTTTTCTCAACTCAAAGCCCAATGCTTGACGGGTTCACATTCTCCTGCATGGTGTAAGGGAACAAATAATTACAATGCAGAGCAAATAAAGACAGAACATTATGGCTTGAGAATGATCAGCTGCATTTCATAATTTAGGATCATTTAGGTGGTTTTAAGGCTCCATCCCATAAACATTTTTCCTTCGCGGATTGTAAAGTGCTACTATGTTAACCAATTTAATAATTTATAAAGTGTAACATCTGAATATATCTTACCTAATGATCCTGCACATATAATTTCATCTGTTCATCGATGAATCTTATGAGTAACAAGTAAGAGGTAATAAGCAGGCTTTGAGCCACGTATCAAAACTAAGCTGTTGAAGACAACTTAGTTTTTTCTCTTTAGAAGTTGCGTCATTTGGTTTTTGTATTCAGTCATTTGGAGACCAATATGAGATGCATGTTTTACATTTGGAATGTTGAGACTCGCAACATTGATTCCCTTTAGACTGTCAGTGTCCTACAACCGGAGGTTTTAAAGAAAAAGTCAACAAAAAAAATCTATTTCATTTACTAAATAAAAAAGGAACACAAAACAACAAATAAAGCACAACTGGAATGGCAAGACAGAATTAAATATATCCAGATAATAAAAAAAGAATGTTTGCAGCTTAACAGAGGAAAATGCTCATGTTGCAGAGTGAGGACACGGTTCAAGCTATGGCTACAAGACTTGAAGGCCCTGTATTGTCACCACTCCACTAAAGGCTAGAGAGTCAGAGTGAGATCTCACACAACGCTATGCCGTTTTCCGAGGGATCAAGTCACAATTGTTCAGGATTGTCTTTTGCTTTTTTTACATACAGTTTTTTAACAATGGCATTTGTGAACATGTAAAAATGCAGGCAGGAGGAAGAGTGAGGCTGGTGTTTGAGGGGCAGTGCATCGTCAATGTTCTACACTCGGTTCCTGTGGATGATGCTACCTTAGTCCACCAATCAATGCCTCTTTAAGCTCTTGGCTGTTGCTGACTGAAAGGAATGGATGTCACCTTTGTTTCACTTCTGCTAATATTAGGTCCTTTCTCTCAAACTCACTATGCATATACAGTATGTGTGCCAATAGGATGTTAAGTCCCTCTGTTTTGATTGGTTCCCGTGAAGATGAAAGTGTCTCAGTCATGAGGTTAGAAAAAAAGAGCAGCATTCACAACTTAACAGAATGTGTTTTCGACGCAGTGCAGCATGGGAAATGCAGTCCTTGCTTTTTTTTCGGATTTTTTTTTAACAAGTCCATCTACGGCCCTCTTGTCTGGGAGGTCGATGTCGCTCGTGTTCCTACAGTGCATGGATGTGCTGAGGATGGAGGTTTGCCAAGGCAATTGAGCATTTAGGAAAGGGTTCAAAGCGTTCAACTCAGCACAGCTTCATTTGCATAATGTCCAACATTCCCAGCCAATAGAATTTCAGTATCTTCTTTTTTGCACTCACGGTTTCTTTTCGTAGACTTTTAAGTGTGCATGTGTAAGCTAGGATGAAATTTCTTACATTTGAATGAGGAATATATATGTACAAAAGACATCTGTTAATGTGTTTATGATTGAAAATGATAGATTTTCAGACACTGACACACTATAACGATTATCATCTACATTGCACCTTCTCCCCAAACCTCATTAGCATTGAACAGAAGAAGAGAGATCTTACAAAAACCCTTTTCTCTTAGATCTGTTCTATATCTAAAATGGCTATATCTGGAGCAAAGCTGCTGCACGGATTTGTCTATGGTAAGAGAACAACTAATACATCTGAGGAACTTTTCAAATTCTATAAAACAAGATGCCATTGACATATAGGACTGTAATCTGACAGTAATATTTTGTGCCATAGCGTAAATTTTAGGCAGGTGATGACATCATTTTGTGTATGTTTTGGGCATCACTCTTACATTTACAGCTATTTGTTTTTTTGTGTGTGTCTCAAAATCTGAACTCTCTGTGGTGGACTGATAGCTCTCACTGTGTGATTGTGCTCTGTGCAAGACACTTGCAATGCTGCTGTGAGTACAGACACCTCTTGCTTTGTGTTCTGACCATCTCATCATAAAACCACGTTTAACAAGTCATCTCAGCCCTCCGAAAAGGATTAAGCCTCGCTGGACTCAAAGGTTAGGAAATTTGATAAAGACACTATCATGGACATAAAGCTGTCATAAGCAATGTGTGATAGGTAGGTTTATAGAAAGAGCATAGGCAGAGTTTGGGGGGATTCGAGTGTCTGGAGCTGTTTTATCTTTGCTTTTGTAAAGCTTAGAAATAAAGTTATCTTCATAAATGCATTAATAAATTATATTAAATCGTTTACTAAATTATATTAATAAATATATGATCTTTTCATTCATTTTATTGTTGTGGGCAAAATTAGCTTTTTCTTGTTCTGTGTCAATACATTTTGTTTGCTGTGCACAAGAATCAACAAGATACTTCAAGTGCCTTAAACATTGATTCTAGTGACTGCAATTTCTGTTTGAGTACATTTATTCCCTCTATGTGCATTAACAAGTCTGTGTAAAGCCCCTTATATAGTATCAGCCAAAAAAAAAAACTTGCCAAATGCAAGTTTGGCTGGCAATTTTATTTAGAATGGTAACATAATACATGGTTTTTATTTTAACATTTTACTACAGTGCAATAAAATATTAAAATAAAATCCATGTATTATGTTGCCATTCCAAATAAAGTTACCAGTTATTCATGGTTACACTGCAAGAAAGACCATAATTACTTTAAAGTTTTTATGAGAGGTAGCGTTTCATATATAAATTGGCCAATATATGGTGCAGCAAGTGAAACAATGACCTGTGCTTTGCTTTTTACTGAAAATATGCAATAATAATAATAATAAATCATTTACATTTAAATAAAATGTTATGTTTAAAAAAAGTATGCAAAATACAGGTTCATGGCCAGTGAACCTGAGATTATTATGGCTGGTAAATGTTCTTAATTTTGTACCCTGTATGTGCGTTTCAGATACAGCTTCTTCTGATCCCTCCATTTTGCTCCCCCTAAGTGGTGTCAAACTCCGCCTATGGGCTTTAGGTGTATATATATATATATATATATATGTAAGTGCACATAGCTACATGTATCTTTCCTGTCATATTGTGCATTTATGTGTGTGTTAATGTAATGAGAGACGGGCAGCACCAGCCTGTGTGCAGTTCTCAGTTCTGCTGCAGTATGAGGTTCTCGAGCTCATCAGCAGAGCGGAGCAGGAAGGCCGCAGACTCACGGTAACCCGCAATCAGTTGCCGAACAGCCGTGACCTCAGGCGGGCTGAGCTGGGCAGATGCCCCTCCGCCCCCTCCACCCTGACCATGACTGTTTGAACTGGAGGAGGAAGTGCTGTTGGATGCCAAAGATTTCATACTGAGATCAGTGGGACCTAAAAAGAAAGAAAGAGACATTTATGTAAAATAATTATCTAGTAGATCTATAGAAAAGACTAGAATAGGGTTACTACAATATGCATTTCACCCACCATTAGTTTGTGATGTGCCATTGTTTTGGTGGCTGTTGCCAATGGTCCCGTATCCACGGAAACTGTAATTAAGTCCACCATTGGTGTAGAGTTGGTCCTGGGAGTAGGCCGAGGCGGCCAGTGTGAAGCCTGAGTTAGCCAGAGCAGCCGGATCTTTGGAGTTAGGCTTGTCTGCTGCAACTGACTCATCCTGTATGGACAAAATGGAAGGACAAAGAAAGACACGGATACCTCACCAAGTAATCTAAAAACCCATCAACATTTTCTGGAATCCATTCAATTTGATTAAAGATCTAGAGATCAATGCACACATGCACTCACATGGGCCTGATAGATGTCAAGGCGCATCCTCTTAGCAGCATTCCGTGTTTCGCTCTCACATGCTGCTGCAAGGATGTTCTCAGCCATGGCAGAGGTGAGGTGAGGGGGTGTGGGCCGTGTCTGACACCATCGGAGAGGGCAGAAAAAGGGCAAATGTCATCACCTTATGAATTTCTTACAATGTTCTAATCTTGTAGGATGGTGTTTTTAAGCCATATTATTATTTAAACTGTTACCAATTACTGTAGTAAAAATCTGTATTATTTTAGCCTTTCTCTGGAACTGAACTCATTCAAATGGATATTCTATTAAAGAGTTAACAAAAGATCATTTAAAAGGGGAAAATAACAGTATAGACATACATCCTTCTGGTTGCAACTACTCATATACATTCATGTTTAAAAAAAAACATTTGATTTCTGTAAGTCTTCGGCTCTACTAGCACAATAGTTTCTAGAAATGCCTGTTTGACTACATTTAATTCCACTGAGATGCAGAAAATAAGATATGGATTGGCTAAACATTGAACCCGTTCTTTAAGAGCAGTGACTCTCACTGTTTTCAATCATGACAGCTCTACACACTCAGAAAAAAGATACAAAGCTGTTACTGGGGCAGTATCCTAAGGTACAAAAGCTAATAGGTACATTTTGGACCTTATTTACCCCTAGATTGTAAAAATTAGTAACACAAATGTGCATATTAATACTTTAAAAGTACATATTAGTACCTAAAGTGTACATATTAGTAACTTTTGTAAGGGTACCACCCAACTGACATTTTTGTGTTTTTTTTTCTGAGAGTGCACATTTTGGATGTTTCTACTATCTAGCACACTTAGTTCAGGTCATGGAGCTAATGAGTTGAATCAGGCTTGGTAAATAATAATGTTCAGTGCTGTGGTAATCAAGTACCAGGGTTAAAAATTGACTGGCTGTGATTGTATCAGCCACTAGAGGGCAGTAGTTTGCTATTGAATGGTGTGTAGCAGAAAAATGTTCAAGCTTGAATTTCATGTTAAACGTTTTGGATTTTCTGTCGTATTGTCATAGCACAGATAATTATGGCAGATGTTCATGTTTGTTTGTCAGTGCATGTGCAAATTCCCATGTCTCCCTACCTCAAAACCACCCTTCTTCATGCGGCGACAGGATTTGAGGTAGGTTCGGATACGTTTGCGAGCACGTTCTTGGAACTCTGGGAACTGGCGGCTGCAGGACTCGATGATGGCCTGGATTTTCTCTTTGGGCTGCTTTGAGATTGGAACCATCCGGTCTAAGTTCTCATCCACAAACAACCGCACAAACATCTGAAAACATAAAGAAATATTAGAGCAGTCCAACAAAGGAAATAGAAAAGGATAGAGCATATAACAGGAAAAGGAAAATTGTATTTAATTTAATCTGATGTTTGTCATTAAGATGTAAGCATGAAGGGGCAAGAGAAATGTAACAGGAGAATCTTCTACTTTAGCACTGAGAGGAAAATAATCATTAGGGTTCAGCAGGTCACTGAAATGCATCTATTTTTATTAAAATGATTTTTTCCTCAATGTAATTTATATTACCAGCATAACAATTTGAGAGAAAGGTGGAAATTAAAAAGCCAATAAGAATTTCAGTATGTCTTCGTACTTGCTTTTTCAAGCTGCATGAACTCCGCCAGTCCGTGTAAAACCTGATGATCATATTAATTAGACTAGTATAATTTTAGTGCTATATATTTTTTTTAAATATTACTAATTAGGTTTCAATTAGTTTTTCAGTTTTATTTTAGTTTTTACTTATTTCCAGTAATTAATTTTAGAACTTCAACCCAAACCTATTTCAGTTAGTTGGCAAGGCAACATTTAAAACTTTTTAGTTTGAGTTTTCGTTAAATAGTTATATTTTATTTCTGCTTTATTTCGATTAACAAAAATGTTTTGAATAGTTTTAGCTTTAGTCCCAATCCAGACCACCATGATTTAAGAATAGCTCAAAATAAATGAATTATTCTTATTCATTTTACGTAAATTACATTTCTTTGCTTTACATTAAAGATTACTCTGTTTTTGAATGTCTGTCAAATGTGTTTGTCAGACTTTTGGACTCCACTGTACCTCCAAACATAAGCAATGTCGGTAACCGAAGCTTAACAGCTAGAAAATACAAAATCTAATGTCCACCTTATGAAATATGAGCGATAAAGTAGTTAAGGGAATCAGTCTCACATTAAAAGCTTTAAGTCGTTCAGGGTCCAGGCCCTCAGCGTCATTTATCTTGTCGCTGTCGTCATGGTCATCGTGATCGTCATCATCATCGTCTATGACCTGTGAGCGGCCCGGGGTCATGTCCTCCCCGCACGTGCTCAGTTCCGTCTTCACAGAGTCATAGCTTCCTGAGCTATACTGAGGGGACTGTACAACATACAGTATGTCAAAATCTGAACACCATTATGCATACTATTACTTTACATTTTAACATATACAAATTCTTAGAATAATGTGGAAACATTTTGTCTTATACCTTGTTACCGTACTCAGTTTTAACAGGGAATTTTCTGTTGGGGTCTGAAGCATAGGATCCGAGCGGGAGTCTGTCGCTCAGGTTGACAGGCTGCTGTCCCTCCTGCGAGGAAGAGGACGATGAAGTGGTGCTGAAGTCCAGCGGCGCTGCGGCACCATTACCGTTCACCTCTCCGTATGGAACCACCCCCTCAGATGCAGGAACTCCTCCTGTCGCCATGGCAGCACCGCCAGGCGGAGTCAGTGCAGGCAGACCGTTCGCTGTGCTGCAATTCTCTGAAGAGGAATCATCTGAGACAGACACAGAAAGAAATGTTTGAATACGTGTTCATAAAGTCACACACGTGTGGATGTGGGGTCTAGCTGTATGTGTGTCAGTGTGTGTCTAATGGAGGAAGGAGAGTGTGCTGTGTGAAGTTGTTTGTGTGAACATTGGGGTCAACTGTCAAAGCAGTGGAAGGAAGCAGAGGTGAAGAGAGACGACTGGGATGATGGGGATGAGATGGGTGTGGGGTTCTGCCAGAGTGTCTGACTGGACAGGAGGAAGCATTCTGAAAAACAGAGCTTACAGGTGAAGAGGCGAAAGATGAAAAAGAAAGAACCCTTTTTGTCCACTCTTTTAGAATCAGAATTAAAAGAGCTTTATTACCAAGTATGTTTACACACACAAGGACTTTGACTTGACGACAGGAGCTTCCAGTGTAGAAGAAAGTACAGACATACATAAGAATAACACAGTAGGGATGGAATATAACACTAATATAAGAAAAAAAAGAAGAAATTAAATAATGTACTACATACAGAAATAGAAGTATAGGAAAAATGTAATTGTTTAAATAAATATACAGATATGTTATAAGTGTGCAGATATGTTATTTACAAAGTGTGCATTTTACAAGTGTACAAATTTTTGAATTCTGTGCATAAATATGTCAGTTGTCATGGACGATGTATAATTATGAAAGTTTAATTGTTCAGGCTGAATATAGCATGTGGGAAAAATCTGTTCTTGTGCCTGGCTGTTCTGGTGGTCCTGGTGGTCAGTGCTCTGTAGCGCAGACCAGAAGGCAACAGTTCAGAGAGAGAGTGGGCTGGGTGTGAGAACAGATGTGACATGCTAAACCCCTGTAGAGTATAAAAAACTGAGATGTTATGCAATTTTATAGTCTTGTTTCCAGTAAAAATATGTGCACTACTGTTCAGTGGTTTGGGGTTGGTAAGATTTTTAATGTTTATGAAACAAGTCGTTTATGCTCACCAAGGCTGCATTTATTTATCAAAAATAAAGTAAAACAGAAATACCATTACAATTTAAAATACCTCTTGTTCTGCATATCTTTATGGAAATGTGTCAGGATGTTTTGATGAACAGAAGAAACGCATTTATTGAAATCTTTTGTAACATTATAACGTCTTTACTGTCACTTTGCATCCTGAATAGAAGTATTAATTTATTACAAATCTTACTCACCCTAAACTTTTGAACAGTAGAATAAACATTCCTAAAAAGGTTAATTTACTTTAGAAACAATAATAAGGTTTTAATAATAACTTCAGTTTTCTCATGCCACTGGAAACTTTAAAATATATATATGAAGATATACTGTATATTGAAGATGCTTAAAGCAAGAAAAAAAATTATAATTCAAATTTTAATGAATAAAAATACATTTAATCCAACAGTCATTCTCTAAAAACATATTTTATGCAATCTTGATTACTAAACTGACATGGTAAAAAGTAGAAACATTCACTTATGTAAAGGAACTATTTTTATATGTCCTTTAAAATTACTTTCAATAATGTACTTGTTTTAAATTAGCCATATTTTAGGATATTTATTAGCTATCCAATGAGACATTGAGGCCCACTGCATGGACCAAGAGATTGGTCTAAATGAACAATACAGTATGTCAGGAACTAATGGCATAAACAACGAAAAGGACGGCTCCTCTCTGATGATGGAGTGTGGGTTAAATCATCATCCTCTTGCCCTGTGTGGCTCTTAACAGCACACTAGTCTGCCGTGAGTCAAGGGAGGGATCCATTAGTGCACGGTCACATTTATATAAAGTACAGGATGGGGAAAAAGCCTCATTATTTTGCAAAACACAGGCAGCGGATCATAAGCACATCCCATAACAACCACACTAGACACTGCAGACATTGAAATTACAAAGCAGATTTGAATAATCAAGGGCAGTACTGGTAGCCTACAAAAGTGTGTCTGTGGGAAAATATGCATGATAACGACAAGAATAAAAGCTATTTCTAAACCAGTCCCAGACAGTCTGGATGTGTTTGCTCCACCTACACAGTATTGTCAAGGGTCAAATACTCATTTTTTTAACCTGTTGATATTTCCTATTGAAACAATAAGTTTGGAAGGGACGTATCACTGGCCCTCATTATAGGCTGCATTCACCCTTTCCTACTATATAGTAGGCGAAGAACAGTATGTTAAAAAAGTATATGTCTGAATTCACAGTATTCCAGTAGTCTTAAACAGTAGAAGAAAAAAAGGACCTGGATGAACTAGTAAGTTTCTGATTGGACAAAAATCTGTGTAGTAAAGGATAAATTGGCAGTATTTTTAGTCCAACCATTACTCAAGTCTTTGTTTTCATTACTCCAGTGTCAAATGATCCTTCAGACATCATTCTTATATTCAGATTTGGTACTTAAAAAAAAACAATTAACACAATTAAAATGCTTGTGCTAATTAATATTTGTGTGGAAACCATGATATATTTTGTCAGGATAATTTAATGCATAGAAAGTTCAAAACAGCATTTTTTTTAATGTATCTAACTGTCTTTTTTTGATCCATCCTTGCTGAATCAGTAGTAATTTCCTTCGGAAAAAAATCTAACTTACTGACCCCAAATATTTCTAACTGATTCAACCTTAAAAAGACTTTGATTGCTGTACCTAATATTGATGTAACCTAATGTCAGGTTGATTCAGTCATTTTACATATTATAATTTAAATTCAATTCAATTATATAATATATATGTTTTCATTTCTAAGGATATTCATTCATTTTTTGTTTTTTTGTTTAACATTTTTATAAGTGCAATCACAAACAGTATTTCTACTTTGATTCTGCGACCGTGATAAGTCAAACATGCTAAAACCAGACAAGCTTATGATGTCAAGAGGGGTAACCTTTATGATCACAGCTCTGACAGCTATTCCTAAAATACTATCATCCCTCTTTAGGATAATTCCCAGAGGGGCCTCTAAAGCTGTCCGTCAAGGGTAAGGTGCACTGAGCATGTGCACAGCCCTATAGTCACTTTCTCTCTCCTTATGATTGAGTAAGCGGACACGCGTCAGTGTGTGTGGCCAAGCCGTTCCCTGCAGCCCCCTCAGAGCAAGATTACACGGGATTAGCCCACAAAGAAGCGACCCAGGCTGCTTCCTCCCTCTCTACCACCCAATAAGACCCTTGACTGTCCCAGCAGCCATTTTAAAAAACATTTCCACATCCCCCTCCCCCTGCCCTCATATTCTTCTCTCCTGCCCCATTCATACGTCACCCCAGCCCCCTGCACTCAGCTGAATTAGAGACAAGACAGAGGGAGCGAGTGCTGGTGAAAAGAAGGAAGTGTGTTTAATTCAAAATAGGGGGCAGGGTCAACAACCCTGAAGCCTTGCAGTTGTTTACCCTCATCTGCAAATATGGGAGCCTTGGCCAAATATTACGCCATAAATTCTGCTTTAGAGATTATTATATTATTTATAACGATTTGTATATTATCTATAGATATCAAATAGAATTTGTAGAATTTTGCTTACATAAACAATAACACAGATGATAGAGAAGATATATAGATATGATTCAGATTAAGTATAGAATATGTCCTTAAATTTGTCATGCAATATGTACTTTTGTCTATAATGTTTACACTGTTTATATTGATATATATATATATATATATATATATATATATATATATATATATATATATATATATATATATATATATATATATATATTGTGCAAAATGTGTTGTCTATCTATCTATCTATCTATCTATCTATCTATCTATCTATCTGTCTGTCTATCAATTTTTCTGTCTGTCTATTTGTCTATCTATCTATCTATCTATCTATCTATTTATCTATCTATCTGTCTGTCTGTCTATCAATTTTTCTGTCTGTCTATTTGTCTATTTGTCTATCTATCTATCTATCTATCTATCTATCTATCTATCTATCTATCTATCGATCTATCGATCTATCTATCTATCACAGAAGCCCAGACACTTGAGAACAGCACACATTATAGAATTTCACACTGAAGATTTTCACATACAGACCAAAATGAAAAAATAAGGCTGTGTTAGCATGGCTCCGCATACCCCAGACATCCATTTAACCGGCATCTGTCCAGAGCGTAATGGAAGAGAGCGAGAGAGGCTGGAGTGCTGGGAAAAGGGCTATAATGGGCCTTCAGGACCTCTTCAACATCAGCTTTACAAGACACTTATCAGACTCTCACCAGCACAAAGTCTTCACTGATAAATGCTCACAAACATCCATAAAAGGTGGCTGTTATTTCAACGAAATGTACAGCTACATAAACACAGTGTGAGTGAGAGAGAGAGAGAGAGAGAGAGAGAGAGAGAGAGACATCATACCTTCTTCCTCTTTAATGCTGGGCTGTGGGGGTGTAGGCATCCTCTCTGTGTACGGGGCGGTGGGGCTGCTGGGCTCTGCGGCTGGAGCACGCTCAGTAGAGACCCACGCGGGCTCAGCCATGTCCAAATCCTCACTGCTTACCGAACTCTCATCCTGTATGTGTGTGAGAGAGAAAGAGAGGGGGGAGGAGGAGGAAGTCAGAGAGCTCAGGATATTCTGTGCACAAAATGAAGCTCACCCACCCCACTATCGCCTAGACATCACTAGATTCTCCCACATCTCCTCCACAGCCAGAGTCCTCAAACCTGGGTCAAAATAAACATTCTATTTCCTACACTTCCTGTTTGGTTCAACCATGATGCTATATATCAGATGTAAATTAAGCAACACCTCACTTTACAAACTGTTTTCTTGTTTACCTCAGTCCATTAGCATCACAGTGTGTCCTTTCTTGAGGAAACTCCACATTCTGGGATGGGGTTGGAAAGGGACAGAAGGAGGAGACTCTTAAATAATGAGTGACTATGAAGGGAGCTATTTTTGACCCTGTTGGAACCAAAACCCAAAAGATGCACACACAGCATGAGAAGAGCATAAGAGATGTATTGTTTTCTTCAGGAATCACACAATGGTTGGGAATTACAGAGCAACTTGTAGTACAAACAGTTCACTGCATGTACATTTTTGTCTTTAGAGTTTGGAACTGTGTGAAAATCCACATAATGTATGTATGCTTTCACAGCAGTGTTCATTTGTCGGTGTTAACTAAAACTAAAAACTATTAAAACATTTTTGGTAAAATGGTAAAAAGCTTAAAAATAAAATTTAAATATTAAATGAAAAACTTAAAATGAGAAGTAACTGAACTGAAATTTGTAGTTCAAGTTGTAGTACTAAAATGACTAAAACTAAAATATTTAAAGCAATATATGTATAACTACTAAAAAGCAAATAAAATAAAACATAAAATTTTATTTTTTAACAATAATATACAGAAAGCACAAAATATGTCAAACCATAACAGGCTGTAGTATTTATTAATATAAAATAGCATGTGAAAACTGCATAGTAAGAGTATATTGAAGTACTGGCTGTTTTTAGAAACTAATTTCATTATAACACGCTGTTACAGCACACCGTATTCTGACTATCAAGCTACTTACTTCAAGTTCAAATTGTGAAAGCTAAGGAAAAACAGAAAAAAAGTCAGTTTTACCAGTATTCAACTCTTACAGCTTAATTCCTTCCTGGATGTTTATTTTTCTTTTTTTAATATTATTGTTACTGCATGCTTATGCTTATGCATATATTTTTCATCAGTGTGTCCTAATCAAAACTAATTATCATCAAAGACCAAATATTTTTTCAGCATAAATTTCTTTTAAATATGATCTCCATCATCTGTCAGAATAAGCGCTGGTCCATGTTTAGCAGGCTGAAGGCATAGCAAATCACGTCGTAACCCTTGCCTTCATCTACGCTATAGGCGTGAACACACCTCTCTACCTCCGCTGTTGTCATGACAATGAAGCTGTGAGAAAGTTCACCGTGATTTGCAGCAGGTTCTAGTGCTTCTAGTAAAGTTAGCATCAACATTTTCTTCATTGCCTCCCTTCCCCAACCGGTCCCACAATACACCCTGTGTCACCCATCTGCTCAGATCAAACCCTCACAATACCAATGCTAATCTTGTAGCCGCTGCGTTAAAGATTAGCATCCACCCCCACCCATGTGCGCCACTTCCACATTTTTAGCACAAACAAACCCCTCATTTCACTATCCAACCACCCCCCTCTGCACTATTAATCTCCTTGTTTCTCCAAAAGACCCTCAAGCACCTGGGCATTAAACTACTCCATTTTCAGCTTTATTTATTAAAATACTTCAACTTGCCCTGACAATTAAAAGTACATTCCTAATAAGCTCAATTTATTTAGCATCACATTACCAAGAATCTTTCTCTCCCCGCACACACATACAAACAAAAAAATCCAGACTCCACGCTACAGGATGTGTCCCTGATTCCGTGTTTATTGTTTCCATGGTAGCCTGAAGAGTAGAGCAGGCTGGAAGGATGTAATCATCAGTGGGGCTCAAGAGGAGGTGAGAAAAGCAGGTGTGTAGATGGAGACGTGTGTGAGAGAGAAGAAAAGTTGCTATGATTTCACCTCCAAACTGTCACTGAATTGTCTCTCCATGTAAAACACTCACAGGATCAATTCCAGTTTTCAGCAATGCACTGCTAACAGGAAAGAGGTCTGACACAAAAGGTGCGTTCCAAATCGCGTACTTATGCACTATTCTATGACATTTTGTAGTATAAATAGTGCGAGTAGTGCGTTCACACTGAAAATTCCAAAAATAAAAAGTGCACTTTAAATACCCGGATGATGCACTTAAATAACCGAAAAAACGTAGTGTGTGGAATGTTGGACACTTCATGCACTTAACTGTCACAGCTTTAATTACGTAGCGAAGTGGGAGGGCTATCAGACTGATTTATGAATGACAAAATAACCTTATATAATTCATACACTACATGGTTGAGTACATAGTGCTTAAGTACATAGTGTATGAGTGCATAGTGTATAGTGCGTCATTTGGGACGCAGCTAAAACATCCTGGGACCCCACAGAGGAGCTAATGGTCACAAATGAACTGATAGCATGTCAGGTGTTCATTCGTAAATGTGATTTGATGCTGTCCTGTACAGCTGTGAACCAAAACACTAGCATGTGCAAACATACACACATGCGCATACTGTAAACATGGATTCATGTGATTCATAGATTAGTCTTGTGAGAAATTTGGTTCCTCTGAGGTTTGTTTAGAGGGCTGATGTGTGCGCTGCTGACTCCATTAGGTACCAAGTGGAGCATCAGTAACACGAGCAATGAGAAAGAGAGGGTGAAAAAAGAAAAGATCAATGAAGACGCAGGTATAAAGGCACAAAAGAGAAAGACTACCATTCAATCGTTTGCAATCAGTTAGTTTTTTAAAATGAACAATTAATACTTGTACTTAGCAAGGACGCATTAAATTGATAAAAAGTAGGCCTAATAGAAAGATTTTTACATTGTTAAAAAAAATAATATCTCAAAAAAATGCTGTTCTTTTGAAATTTCTATTCATCAAAGAATCCTGAAGACAAATTATCATGGCAGCACAACAGAATGATTTCTGAAGGTTCATGTGATAATAAAGACTGGAGTTATGGCTGGTGAAAATTCAATTTTGCATCACAGGAATAAATTACATTTTAAAAATAGAATCAAAATAGAAAACATAATTTTTTTAATGTTTAAAATGTATACTTTTGAATGGTAGTGTAGCTCTGAAAACAAATAATACAATAACATACAATTGTCCTCTACTGGGATATCTAGTTTACTTGTTACAAAAAAGTATCTTTTACAAATTTTATGTAACTAACCTTGCATACTTTGACTAATCCAGTGATTATTGTATTCTCAACAGCATTCATTGTATCAGCACGGCACCTTTGTCTCCTGAAGGACTAACAAAAAAAAAAATCCTGTGTGCCCCCACTCCAGAAGTTGCGTAAATCCAGCCAGTTAAAACTGAGCATGCCATATGGAGAAAGTGCAATATGCATCAGCCAGTCACTGAACAACAGACGGCCCGTTGGTGGGCTGTCAGAAGGTAAGACTTTTCTAACCATAGCCTACTTTATAGTCTGAGAGAAATGATTTGTTGATAAGAATATAGATAGAGTCCATACTGCAGCCCTAATCCTAACTTTAGCCGTGAAATCTGATTGGTTGATAGGAATATTGATCCCAGAACACATCCTATAGTTTGGTGAATTACATAAAAAAGAAGCAATAAAATAGAATAACACACTCTAAACTATCTTCAATCTGTGCTATCTGATTGGTTGCCACGTGACATGAAGAGAAATAATAGTGCTGTCCGTTTTTACATCTCATTTTTACATATACTTATTATATCAAATGTTGTCTTATTTTGAAAACGGAGGACAAATAGCTTTCAACAAATATAACAATTCTAGATAAAACATGCTGTTCAGCTAACCTCCCAGAAATGTCTTTTGTCTTTTTCTGCTGTGGAAAATCATCCAACTCCAAGCAACAAATTGTATAGATTACTTTTATTTCATAGAGATTGGTACAATGGCGCCCCCTACCCACAGGCCTGTAGGATACCTACTAGAAAATCCTGTACCTACCCACCTATATTCCTACTTGTATAGGAGTGTTTACTGCAGTTATCAGGCTTGGTTCATAAAGAAATCAATAAGAACTGCCTATTCGAACACATTTAAATGTCAAGCAGCATTTTATATTAAATTAAAATATTCCTTAATGTTAAAATAATCAAATCAAATCAAATAAACAAAACATTAATTCAGGCCTGTTATGAAGGTTTTCCTGTTTCTCCAGTACAGCTGATGTCTCTAACCTAAGGTCAGATTCAGTGAAGCTGGACAAGGGTAATGTTGCATGTCACAGATATATGCTTATAAAATGCCCTATACACTGTAAAACCTGGTAAGTTATGAATACTCAAAACATTTGAGGAAACTTATTGCCTCAAAATATTTGAGTAAACGAACTAAACTTTTTTAAGTTAGTAGAGCTTAAAATTTTTATGACAAGTGGGGCGGGGCTGAGAGCCATGGGAGACTAGCCTCGCTTCCATGATCCAACCCCACTCATCACAATGATAAGTATATACAATTTGATTCCATTAACAGCACATTCATTCAGATCTTTATAGTTAAGTGCTAGCTAGTAACAGCACACTTGCACGTACTAATGTAGTTACCAAAAATATTCACAATACTTGCATGTAAATAGTCAAACAACATGCAGTATAAATAGTCTTTAAAGGGGTCATATGATGCTGCTAAAAATAACATTATTTTGTGTAATGAAATGTGTTTATGCGGTTTAAAGTAAAAAAAACACATTATTTTCCACATACTGTACATTATTGTTTCTCCTCTATGCCCCGCCTTTTTGAAACGTGTCGATTTTTACAAAGCTCATCGGTCTGAAAAATTGAGGTGTGCTGTGATTGGCCAGCTATCCAGTGCGTTGTGATTGGCCGAATACCTCAAGCATGAGACGGAAATGTTACGCCCCTCACCATACTGTTGATGCCGTGTCCTGGCCGGAGCGACGAGACAAAAACATTAAAACCCATTACAAACGAGGCATTTGATGCATCCTGTGGGTAGATAATTACTGATTATAATGACTTATCCTGTCTTTTTACGCTTTGCGTTGCATTGCGCCACGTAAACATAAAACCCTGTCTGCATTTGTGATCAGAGAAATGACAAACAACAAGTGCTACTCCACACTGCCCAACACTCGCGTTTGAATCATCAGTAGCAAATCTTTTAAATGAAAATGTACTTACTTGAGTCAGAACTGCCGGCATTTTAGTCTAACATTACTCTCCCAGGATCAGTAAACAGTCCTCCATAAAATGTGCTGCACACATCTGGATATTTGGGTTAAA
The DNA here is from genome assembly GCF_001515645.1 of Sinocyclocheilus grahami. Classification (NCBI taxonomy): domain Eukaryota; kingdom Metazoa; phylum Chordata; class Actinopteri; order Cypriniformes; family Cyprinidae; genus Sinocyclocheilus; species Sinocyclocheilus grahami. Next base: position 397,710 of record NW_015505563.1, on the reverse strand, counting down.
CTGTTCCGGAACAGTGTTGTAAATACAACTTAACAACTGATTTGTAGTCGTGTCCTCTTTTGGAAGACCAAACAAAGTAGTTTCACTTTCACAACGAAAAACACAGTGGCCTAGCGGAAGTCCCGGCTGAGCGTGAGCAGAGGCGGCGGGGTTGAGAACGGTGCAGCCGGCGGATCCGACAAAGGAGCGGCAAGCACATGTGACGACCCAGGGCTTCGTACACGGTGAAAGCCGATCCGGCGATCCACAGCACTAAGTTGATGTATTCCCTCAGCGACCAGCACGGATCAGCTCTAGGCATGACGAAGCGAATATATCGTCCTCTTTTGGAAGACCATGGCGTTATGCAAATCTTCCCACATAGTGAGGTAGATATGTGGGTGCGTGTTAGCATGAGCCGTTTTAGATAGGTGTGGCTGATTCTTAACTTTTATAAAGAATATTTCTTTTGATTTGAGACTTTAGTCTTTGCAACTTTACAGATCTTCTTTATGCACCAAGAGCGTGTAACACTCCAAAGAGAAAGGAAAAATTGAAATCGCATCATATGACCCTTATAAGCTAAGCTGTCCAACCTCAACATTTACATTTAGTCATTTTGCAGACGCTTTTATCCAAAGCGACTTACAATTGGGGGATACATAAAGCGATTCTTCTTAAAGAGGCAAACAGATACAGGAAGTGCTTGTAATCCCAAGTTTCTAGACAATGTTCAAATAAGTACAAGCTAGAAAGAGAAGGAATAAATAAAGAGATAATTTTTTTCTCTCTTTATTTACAAAACCAACATAACAGAAACCCTAACACAACACAACATTTAAGTACTAACTTATGTCGCTCTATGTTAATCTTGTGTAAAAACACACAAAATAACACTTAATTTCTACATTTATTTTCCTTGTTGTCTGATGCAAAGCATGCTGGGAACTAGAAAACGCAATAATTTTAAGTTCACCTTACTACAACAACATTTTAAATTTACAGAACTTATTTCAATTCCAATGAACTTTCATTATTATTTGAGTGAAGTTAACTCATTTCATTTAATTAATTTCACTGTTCGGTTTTCCAGTGATATAGACTTACCTCTGTATGTTTCATGCTTTGCATGCAATCTTAGCAAGCTTTCTTAACTGCACTGTCATTTATACTATGTTCTGTTATGAGATGCAGACATGAGTTAAAGTGATCCTGGAAAAGAAAAATCTTGACAGCTTTTCAGGGAGCTGTAAATGCATTTGACCCAGTGATGTGCCCTGGCGTATCTTTAGCTATTCTAAAGATATTCTACAAACATGCTCTTTACTTTCAGCCATACAATTACATCCATGTACTTCAGTGTATTTCAGTGCTATAAGGAACTGTCTTTCACAAAGATGGGAGTTGTGTATTTACCATCACCCCATTTATATAGCACAGTGACCCACAGACACATCCAGCTCTTGCTATTCCAGGCATCACATATACTGTTGCTGAGGCAACCATGTCTATAAGAGCTTACCTTGACAACCACACATTGCACCATAAGGCCTTGTCGCAGTTCATTTGAGCTGGGTGACTTTTACATTAAATTCTTTGCCCAGATACTGAGGCATATTTAGCATCATGTATTGTCTCTAAAAGTCAGGTTTAGGAGCTGTCAGCAAACTCACAGACTGGAAACATCACTTCAACACAAAATTATTTTAACTTCAATGTTTGTGATCACAAAACCAAACTGACATTTTTGTAAGGATTGTAAAACAAAGCATCTATCCATGCTTTTGTACCTCTCACTCTCTTGCTTGGCTTCTACCTACCTGCTCATTGGTGTTCATGCACTGTAGTTTCATCTGTTTTAGATAGGTGGCAGTGAGAGGCATGTTGTAATCGATGAGGTCTGGGACCAGAGAGGTGGGCCGGTCGTTCTCTGTAGGTGAAAAACAACAAATTAAAGTTCACATTGATTGATTGATTGATTGATTACACTACTGTTCAAAAGTATGATGACTGTAAGATTTTTTATGCTTTTGAAAGCCATCTCTTATGCTCACCAAGGCTTCATTTATTTGATGAAAAATGCATATATTTTATCCAAAGCGACTTACAATTGGGGGATACATAAAGCGATTCTTCTTAAAGAGGCAAACAGATACAGGAAGTGCTTGTAATCCCAAGTTTCTAGACAATGTTCAAATAAGTACAAGCTAGAAAGAGAAGGAATAAATAAAGAGATAATTTTTTTCTCTCTTTATTTACAAAACCAACATAACAGAAACCCTAACACAACACAACATTTAAGTACTAACTTATGTCGCTCTATGTTAATCTTGTGTAAAAACACACAAAATAACACTTAATTTCTACATTTATTTTCCTTGTTGTCTGATGCAAAGCATGCTGGGAACTAGAAAACGCAATAATTTTAAGTTCACCTTACTACAACAACATTTTAAATTTACAGAACTTATTTCAATTCCAATGAACTTTCATTATTATTTGAGTGAAGTTAACTCATTTCATTTAATTAATTTCACTGTTCGGTTTTCCAGTGATATAGACTTACCTCTGTATGTTTCATGCTTTGCATGCAATCTTAGCAAGCTTTCTTAACTGCACTGTCATTTATACTATGTTCTGTTATGAGATGCAGACATGAGTTAAAGTGATCCTGGAAAAGAAAAATCTTGACAGCTTTTCAGGGAGCTGTAAATGCATTTGACCCAGTGATGTGCCCTGGCGTATCTTTAGCTATTCTAAAGATATTCTACAAACATGCTCTTTACTTTCAGCCATACAATTACATCCATGTACTTCAGTGTATTTCAGTGCTATAAGGAACTGTCTTTCACAAAGATGGGAGTTGTGTATTTACCATCACCCCATTTATATAGCACAGTGACCCACAGACACATCCAGCTCTTGCTATTCCAGGCATCACATATACTGTTGCTGAGGCAACCATGTCTATAAGAGCTTACCTTGACAACCACACATTGCACCATAAGGCCTTGTCGCAGTTCATTTGAGCTGGGTGACTTTTACATTAAATTCTTTGCCCAGATACTGAGGCATATTTAGCATCATGTATTGTCTCTAAAAGTCAGGTTTAGGAGCTGTCAGCAAACTCACAGACTGGAAACATCACTTCAACACAAAATTATTTTAACTTCAATGTTTGTGATCACAAAACCAAACTGACATTTTTGTAAGGATTGTAAAACAAAGCATCTATCCATGCTTTTGTACCTCTCACTCTCTTGCTTGGCTTCTACCTACCTGCTCATTGGTGTTCATGCACTGTAGTTTCATCTGTTTTAGATAGGTGGCAGTGAGAGGCATGTTGTAATCGATGAGGTCTGGGACCAGAGAGGTGGGCCGGTCGTTCTCTGTAGGTGAAAAACAACAAATTAAAGTTCACATTGATTGATTGATTGATTGATTACACTACTGTTCAAAAGTATGATGACTGTAAGATTTTTTATGCTTTTGAAAGCCATCTCTTATGCTCACCAAGGCTTCATTTATTTGATGAAAAATGCATATAAAACAGAAATATTATAAAATAGTATTACAATTTATAATACCTGTTTAGTCTTTTAAAATGTAATTTACTGCAGTGATACAATGCTGCATTTACAGCAGCCCTTTCTCAAGTCTTTATTATCACATGATCCTACAGAAATCATTCTGACATGCTGATTTATTGCTAAGGAAACATTTCTTCATATTTCTTCATATTCATGGTTCTTCATATTTTTGTGGAAACCAAGATACATTTTGTTCAAAAGAATAGTATTTATTTCAAATAGAAATCTTTTAAAACATTCTACATGTATTCACTGTCACTTCTGATCAATTTAATGCATTCTAGCTGGATATAAGTATTAAAGAAAAACAAAACCTTGTTAACCCTAAAATTGAATGGTAAAAAAGCTTATTACTTATGAAGATTTGTGTCTAATTCATTATTATCTAATTCAATCCTATTCTCAGTAATGTGCATGACTCAGTTCTGTCCTTTAGAAGGCGCTCTTGAGACAAAGCTCCAAAAGACCCTGCTGAAACCCCCTCGGGTCTTTGTTAAAATCAAACACAATAAACGCAGACAGGCTTCTGTTTGGACACACATCTTCTGACTCTACAGGGTTCCCAGCCGCTATATAGCGTGAACAGCTCAATAGCAAAATGTTATTCTATAAACTGCTTTGGAAAGCAGGGATGACTCAACCGTTTAAAACCCCTGCAGGCAGGAGATGATCAGCTAATTCACTATTCAAAGTTTGTTTAACATTCATTCTCTCCAAATGCATAGTTTTGCATTTGCAAATCATATTTTGTAAACGAATTACGTTATGAGTATGTGAACTGCTGTTTGCAAATACAACTTTTTAGTGAATGTGAATTAGCTTACACATTTGTGAATGATATTTTTTCAGCTCATTTCAGTTCATAGAAATCAAGCTCATCTGTGTGAATTTAGTCACATCAGCCTGTGACTAATGGCAGACCGACGTCACATCTGCGCAGATAGCTGACTTACAGCATATAGAGCACAATATCTCAGCTGTAGGAAAATGACCCAATCTCTACAAATCCCTTCTGATTCATGTTCAAGTAAAGGTGCTTATTGCTGCGCTGTTGATTTAATAAGTCATAAAACACTGACAATAATAAAGCAGTTTCACTTGTAACAGCACTACTGTCTCTGAATTAAATGATGCAAATATCCAGATAGAAGGCATATTTGAAGGTCATCACATGAGCGTCTGCTATGTCATGTCTTGAAGGATTGCTTGTGTTTTTCATTTAGCATTAATTTTCTTTCTTTTTTTGTTAATCTGATGTTTACTGTAGGAAGTCTGTGGGTCAGATTATCCATGCATTAATTACAAGGGGCCAGTAGAAGTGCAGAATTTTAGTCTTGCCTCTGTGGCTAATCAAAAAGAGTCTGACTTTAACGAAGATTTGGGAAATCTTGTCCTCCTAATTACCGCTAAAGGGCAATGCACTCCCAAAACTTTAATTAAAGATAAAATGAACAAAAACAAGCAATTTACTAAGCGATACATTCGTGTGCACAGTTCAAAACCATTAAAAATGGCAAATTTAGACATGAAATTGCAAGGATGGCGTCTGACCTTTGAACTCTGCTGTGCTGGGGTTGATGTGCATCCTTTTCTGGCATTCTCCACAACTCATCAAGAAACGGGTCACCGCCTCACGTGGAAGAAATGCGTAGGTCTCTGCAATCTGACAACCAAAAGAGAGAGTGGAAAGGAGTCAGCAAACAATTTGGGGGAGATTAAACAAACGGAGAAGCTGAAATGAGGGAGCATAATGACAAAAATAAGTTATTGTGTTCTGAGCTGCCAGCATAATAAGTGTGCCTGCAACATGAAGGCTGTTCACTTAGAAGGCAGCTGCTTTTGCGGGGTGTAGGGAGCAAGGCAGCACACTAGTTTTCAGGAACATTAATTTTCCTACTAGGGACAACATAAATAAAAATATACAAACTCATGTCTCTTTTGCAATGCCTCGGTTTTCTTTTCCCTTCCCTCTCTTTTCTGGTCTGTTTCTATCCCTGTCTCATCTCTCTTTTGCTCTTGCTTTCTTCTCCTGCAGGCTTTCTGTGTGCGACCTTCACACAGAGAGGGTGATGGAGCAGTAGGAATGGTAGGCCCACCACCCTCCCCCCTTAGGCGGCACAGAGGGAAAAGGCCACACAGGGAAAACCGCACCTCCCAGAATGCCATGCTCCCAGACTGCCCCCCTCCTCCCAGGCTGGCAGGGCTGGTCTCTGTGGGCTGCTTGTGCTATGAGACCTGACAGCAGGGCTCTCCAGGGCACTGGCTGAGGAGAGGAGGTGAACGTTGCCCCAAGGACATTGTGCAGCCCCTGCCACCCCCGCACACATCAACACATACACAAACATCTTTTGCATCTTTAGTAATGGGGGTGCTCCTTTTTGTGTGTGTGGCCAAACCAATGAATGCCCCCCCCCTCCTTCGAGAGAACAAGCTGAGGTTCAGTATGACAACACTGTTTATACACAAAAAGGAACATTTCAAAGCCACAGAAATGCATTTAATTTTGTAATAAAAAGACAAAAAAGTAATAATGCATAGTAATGCATAGAATTTCAGGTAGTGGTGTGACAGATGCCCCTTGAGTGGTATCAATCTCAATAGAACATCATTGCAGTCCTGTGATGCCACCACTAGAGAGCAGCATGCAGACAACAGCAGTACGAAACTGTAGCGGGTCAGAACAGGAAGGGTGATCTTGATTTTTTATTTATTTATTTATTTATTTTTGGTCTTTTCTGTAGTCACAGTAATTATCTAGAGCTGATTTATATGCATATCTGAAAGTGCATAAGGGGTTGCCTACATAATATTAAATATTATTATTATTATTATTATTACAGTTGTTGTTGTTGTTGATAATAATAATAACAATAATTGGTACTATGGTTTTAGATTGTATTACAATATAGTATCAAACGAATTAATTTTCCAGTAATTAATCATGCAATTACTTTTATTAGTATTATTATTATTAGTCCCCTCTTAAAATATTACAATAAAATGAATAAATATGATTAATTAATAATTAATAAGATTTATTATTAATTTAGATTATTTGGTAATATATAATCAAAATAATTTATATCAATTAATTAATTAATATTTAATTTAATAATTTAATTTAAATAATTGCTAATTATTATTATCAATAGCAGTAGTAGAATCCCCTAAAAATAAATATTACAATAAATATAATAAATAATTTGTATAATTATTTTAGGTTGTATAATATTTTACTTAATCAAAATAATTAATATAATATATTAATCTGTAATAACTTTGGACAATCTTGAGTCAAAAGCATTTAGGACAGGGCCACTGATGTAAAACTGTAGAATGATTCTGGACACCACCAATCAGAGTCAGTTGCAGCTGGATACAGCCAATGAAAGTCAGTTCAACCAGAGCAAATCAAGCCAATTACAGCTGATTTCTGAAGGTCACAGCCAATCGGGTGAGAACTTAGAGTGCACTGATCTTTACTTGTCTGACAGTCCAGCAGTTTTGGAGAGGTTCAATGTGTGCCAAATGTCAAAAACATGGCTATCAGACAGTTAATTGCTTTAATTAGGTGATTAGCACAGAGCTTAGTGGGGGCTGGAACCCGACACCTGCTTTCACACACCAAGGAATCACAGCACAAGGGAGCATAATCAAGTATACTCAGTACACACTTGCACCCCTACCTACTTTTGAAGAATATATGTTAAGTCTAGTCTGTGTGTTCTGATTTAATTGGAACAGATTCTAAATTCTGCATTAGGTTGTACTTCATATCGACTTCCTCTCTCCCTCATTATCAAATAATAAGCAAAGCAATAACTCAATAACACATAGGCTGAATGTATGTGCTAAGAAACATAATAGCCTGTTTATAATTACACACTACACAAAACACTCCAGTGAAGCCTCAGAGAAATTACACTGCACAAGAATAAAGGCATGTGATATGAAATCCCTCTCACAGCATTGCATGACAGTTCAGTGAGAGTGTATTTGGTCCCTCAGATTCAGTCGCTAACTCATTTATGCTTGTTCCTCCTACTTCATTCACCAGTGTCTCAGATAAAGGAGAGGTGAGTCACACACACACACACACACACACACACACACACAAAACTCCCTTTACACCTAAGAATAGTGGTTGAGAAAGCACTCGTTATTATGGGCACCAGTAGAAAAAAAATGGACAGAGTTGTTTTGAAATGAACCAAAAATGGTCAGTGCTTTTTCTCCACTAAATATCATACAAAAACTCTGTCTGACACTTAAGTATTTGAGACCTCTCAGACTTCTCAGACAGTCAGAGAAAGAAAGAATATGACGGAAAATAGAGAGGTACACTGGAGACAAAAGGTTTGCCAAGGTGATGCACAGGTTGACTCATACCTGCAGTTTGGGCAACTTAAAACGCAGCTGAATATCAGTCCAAAATGAAATCCACTGAGTAATCATCTGGCTATGATCATTTTTAGTCCTACCATAGTGAAGAAAAATAACAGATGGGATCTCTGCAATATTAAATAAATTGCTTTTCCTATACAGTAAATTAAGCATCTTCTGCCTCTCCTGAAAAGAAAATCCAGTAATATCACATGTATCTCTGAGTTTCAGAAAAGATCTCAGCAAAGTCAGAAACTGCACAGATTTCCCAAGTCTGCTATCAAAGTCAGAGATTTCAATATGAAGAGGATTCAATATCTCAATTTAGATTTTTCCTGATAAAAACTGTGATTTCAGTAAAAAAAATAGAAGTCCTGATTCACGAAAGGGCAAACTTTGAGCAATATAATTTTCCTCTGGGCTTGGCGAGCCAGGCAGCTTTATATAAGTCCCATGATGCAATACTTGTCACTTGGGTCTTGTCATGTTTGACAGTTTGAGAGGTAGTGATGTTGACTTACATCGGTGGGTCAGACAAGTTCAGGTTTAAAAAGATTTTAGATTGCATTAGTTTGTTTTTCACATACGTGGGTGGATGCGAGTCGGAAAAAGCTGGCCAGCATCGCTAGCATGCATTAGTGCATTACTGCATTAAAAAGAGTAAATCCACAAAATGTGTTATTTTATCTAAAGTTTAGACGTTGCTGTATAGTCTACAATGGCTCAACAGGTGTTTCAAAATGGCTGCTGTTTCCCCAGCAACAGCCTCCACTCATTATAGTTATTCAGATGTTCTATTTTAGAGTTGCTTGTGTGGTCGTAAGAATAAATAGGGGGCAGTTTTGCACATTGCTGCACACGAAGCCTATGCTGCATGTACTTTTATAGCAAGAGTAAAGCGTTTCCCTTAAGTTTGTCTTGACTATTTTTTATGCACTGAATAATTGCTCACCGCCTTATAGGTCTTTTTCTGGCCGGCGTGTTTGGGTGCTCGTCCGGGATCTGCCCCCATCTCGACATGCATGGCATAGATGATATCAAAAAAATCCTCCACCACAGCAACCCGCTTCAAAGAGCTGTCCTGGGCCGCCCCTCCATCTGAACACTGCAGAGAGACAGAGAGAAAATGTGATTATGAAAAAGAGAAGAAAGGTCATCATTTAAAAAGTATAGCTACGTTTAGGCCCTGTTTACACTAGTGCATTTTCATTTTAAAACAGAATAAAAATTATCATCGTCAACACTGGCGTTTCCACTGCGTTTCAGAAACGATCTCCGTCTACACTACACAACCGAAAATGCATGTCACGTGACCGTTCATGCAGGTACAACCATAGATATGTATAGGTAGATTCCTAATATTTAGATAGCAGACGCATCTACGTGCTTGGAGCGGTCGAATGGGGAATCTACTCATACATGTCTATGGGCACAACAATGAGCATGATGTTATTGTTTACACGGTCATCAAGGATACGCACAGCGAATGTGGGCAGCCAAGCCATCGTTTTCAAAAGTCTCCGTTTTGCTCCGTTTGCAACCCCGAAGTTTTCAAACTAAAACGGGGTCTGCAGCATTTTCAAAAGTCTCCGTTTTGAGGGTCGAAAACGTCGGAGTAGTGTAAACGATAGGCATAACCGTAGCAAAAGTTATGCGTTTTAAAACGAAAACATACTAGTGTAAACAGGGCCTTAGAATGCAGGCAAAAGTAGCCTTTTGAAGAGTGAAAAGTGAACAGCACAAACCACATGGAATCTTATCTTTCTGATTCTGATTTTGGCCAGCTTTCTGAGTGCCATCTTTGTTATTGTTCTTTTGCGTATGCGGGTTATTTCAGTTCACCAATTCACACTCAAATGGGATATTGGCCATATTTAAAAAATAATGCTAAAAGCCAAACAAAAAAACCTGACCTGAGCTATAAATCAGAATTGAGCACCAAGCGGCCTTTTACAAAGAATATGTTTTTGCTTTGAAAAACACAAGATGCAGGCAGTGGAATGGGGAAATATATTCAAGATGCGTTTTTTAAAAGTTGAAATTACTTTAACTTGAGCACCGCGACGTAAGTGCAATGGTGAAACACATCTGTCTAGTGTGTTTACATAGACACGCAATGGAAAAAAAGTGTAGAGGAATGGAAAAACGCATTCTGTGTGAACGGCCCCTAAGGCTTGCAGTGCGAACATGGCCTATCACTCATACTTTATTAGGCTTTTCACAACCACCGCAAATGGGTATTACTGGGTTTCAATTCAGGTTTCTAGATTTCCCACTGTACATTTGCAGACCCTGGGTTAATGTTCCTATTTGCATATTCATGAGGTCAGTAACACTGATTGTTCAAATAACAGCTCTGTACAAAAACAAATAACATATTCTCATCTTCACTCCCGTTGCATTTGTTTGACATTTTCATTTTTCTCTCAAACAATGCCACTAAACAGCATGTGAAGTTTCTGCGACTGTACAAAGCTCATGAATATTGAATGAGGTAAGCTCTGTTTAGTTTATGATTGTTTGTCTCTTTTGAAGCAGCTCGCAATATTAGCCCTGATGTAAAATGACAATAAGTGTAAAAACCTACAATCCGCGAAAGTCCTAAACCATAAATTTGCTCCAAAAAAATCCCCATTACACCATTCCAGCTGCAAAGCAATTCTGTATGTGTTTTAGACCAGTAAACTGTAGTCTGCTTTGGTAGAATGAGACTTCAGGAGTAAGAATGACTCTGACAGGCTTAAAGGCCTCTGACAGCAGTAATGACACAGCAACCAGCTGAACTCTGCCTGCACCAGTCCACAGACTGGCATCTTTATGGGCACAAATCTTTTCAGCTCATACATTATTTGGATTTGTGAGTTGCATTCTCCACATTAATGCTGATCTCAGTCATTTAAACAGCACCTGTGCTACAGGGCTTTATGAGTACCGCCCCGAGGTTATGGTGACTATGTATAAGGCTAAGAGAGTCTCTTTGTACAGTGTATTATTCAGACGTTCATTGATCTGAATCTAATATTAAGTCCTCCACAGCTCAAGGGGTTTCTTACAGAATATATCCACCGTTTAGATTTGTGTGTGAGAGAAATACAGTGTGGTTTTTGAACACTTTCCTGCAGCATTTTAAAAATAACTGCTTTCTTCACCACAGACACACACAACCAGCCCCACCTCCCACCATCGCAACCTTCAACCCTGCTTTCCATAAAGCTGACCCTGTCGCTATGGCAACTGGCAGCGCACTCGGGCAGGTGTGCAGGGCAGCAGGTCATGTGACACCTGCCGGAACTCTGCTCGCTGAGACAACCTTCTTATTCCCCCAGTCCCACACAGGCCCGATGTCACCTGTTCCTTGTTGCTTTCACAACTTTTTCTCTTTTTATTTCTTTCTCGGCTTTACTTCAGAATGACACATCATTTTCCAAAGTAACTGTAATTTATTTAACTTCTTTTAAATGCGAAATGTGTAATTGTTGTGCCACTAGCATCAACAAAATGGAACTGCAAAAGTACTGTTTTCAAACAGGTTTCCGGAACACTCCTCTTTCACTGGTCAAGCAGCTAGCCCTGCCGCAAAATCACACCAGTGGTTCAGCTGCTCTTGCTTTGCCAGGCTATTCTTTATGAAGTCCCACAGAGCTACAGTACACTTTTTGGGGGGATTTTGTTCTTTTACTAATAGCTCACCTCTGAATAATAAACTTGATTATTTTAATGTTAAATTGGATTTTATTTTGGTTATTTATATTAACATTTAAAAATTACACTCTCACAAACATCTTTTCTATACTTCAGTATTGCTTTCTTTCGTTGTGTTACTAGATTCTATACCTGGCACAAATTAAGTGTGCTTGTATTGCCTGTTTTAATTTTTAACACACACAACAGCAGGTGTGGTGCAAAAGAAGGAAGTAGCAGTCACTCTCCTTCCTCTTCACTTAATTTCTTTCCCTCATTCTTTAACTACACATTTCTACTTTGAATCCCAGAGGGCCTAACATTTTTTTTCCCTCTTTTCTCCACATGTTTTGCTTTCTCTGTCACCTTTTCCCCAAGACATTTTCCTTTTTTTCTCTCTTTCTGCTGCTCTCCTTTCTTTTTTTCTCCTGTCCCACTCCATCTTCCCTCTCTCCCTCTTTCTCTCGCTCCCCCTTTCCCAAGTGCCAGGTAATGAAAGTTGCCATGGCAACTAAAACCAGCGCATAGAGCAGGCTCGCTTTAATCCGGCCCTCTCCAGCCGTCCGACTCATGCATGCGTTCCCTCCTCTCGTCACAATTATCACTCTTATTATGCCACGATCAGTCAAACATGCACCAACCTGGTTTTCATGATCTTGGTCACGAGGTGACTGCGCCACACCTATGCAGTGAAACCAACAAGGAAGTGCTACCAGAGAATATTCTAGAAATGGTCCCTCTAGGACACCAGACACAGACTCCTGCAATACCTTTGAGAAGAAAGGCTCGGCCATAGCCGTGGGGGGAGGACTGTGTGTATTTGACTCTCTCTGTCCTACAAATATCTCCATCTCAGCTCGATTGCTCCATTCCGGTTGCCTTCACACATGCGCTCACAGACACAAATATTTCCTCTACCCCCCCCCCTGCTCCTTTCCCCAATCTGAGGGCACATCACAGTCTGGGACACAAGTGTGTGGGTGACTAAAGTAGGCCAGCAGGATCAGAGTGATCTGTTCAGCTCTACCCAAGGCCGAACTTGGGCCAAACCTGACACACGGTGACGCCATACTGCACCCACATGGATCCAAATATGGGCCAGTTCAGTGTAAAGTTCACTGAATTGCAGAGTGTGCAATAGAAACAACATCACATTTAAATCGGATTGCAAAATAAATCCCAATAGGATCTGATACTACCCTAAAGTGGTTTATTTTGCAATAATGACTAACTGTACATCATCTGTTTTATTACATGGCTACTTTGCAAATAAATTAATAAACGGATATGAAATATTGTATTTCACTGACTCTGCACAATAACAATAAAGTTGAATCTAATGTAATTTGGGTTGAAATTTTATTATATGAGAAAAGAGACTGCAAACAAATGGCTGACTATTTATTTACTGTGAACAGGAACAGTTAAAAGTTTATTTTCTCAACCTCATGCCATTTCCAACCCAAATAACTCCAACCCACTACTAGGCCGTTTCTCAAACGGAAGGCTGCATCCTCCGGAGGTCGCATTTGTAGGCTGCATACATCATAATGAAGATCTTATTTTAGACTATTAACAGTTATAAATTTGACCATTATTCTTAGTTAAGCGTAAGCGTTGTTATAATATGCTTATGACTCGCGAATGTAATGCTCAGTTAAATGAAATAAACCAGGCTACCACCTAGTGGCCTGGAGTCTGAAGTTGCAGAAGAGCAGCATGTCCGCTGCGGTTTTACTGTAAAATCTCTGACATATCTGGATGTTTTGCACTAAAATGGTTCCTCTGAGGAAACGTCTGAAAATGATGACACAATTTTCTTTTTTTTCTCCTCTATAAGAAATAAATTGACTGTGACAATGGTGAATAACAATTTATAGTGTTCAAATATATTTACAGAATGCAACGATCGACCAATCAGAATCAAGAATTAAAAATATAAAAAAAATAATTTTTAAATTTGAAAGTGGCGGAACATTACTAATACAATTAACAGTAACCAATTGTGACAGCAGAAAGTATGACTTACACAATGAGTGTTTTCGCTTCAGTTATTAACCCTGATCAGGTGTACGCATTCTTTTCTCACTCTTCCTCAAAGCACAAAAGCGCAGTGTTTAGATTCGCAGGTAGAGCTGACTGTTTGTTCCCGATGTAGAGAAACAGCGTGTGTGTTTAATCATTAAACCACTGTAGAGCTGAACTGGCGTGTGTGAGATGCTGCTTTCTGGGCCTGAAAGTGCACGGTTTCATCATCCTCTCATCATTTTAAAGAAGAGCTGTGAATTGTCAGCAGCAGCAATCAGCATTTCCCCTTCTAAAACTATCTGTCTCTCTATTTTCTCGAGACCCCGCAAGCCTTGGCTTTTTCCAGATGTAGCATATTTTTCAATCCCCCTCTCCTCTTCTCTATCCCTCCTATTCTCTTTCTCTCCGCTTTTCTCTCTCTCTCTTTTCCTCTCTCACCCGTCCTGCTCCAAACAGCTCTGTTGCTAGGAGACTGGAGGGGCTGATTCGGCAAGCGGCCACCCCGACCCCCCACCCCCTCTGGCAGTCACACACACACACACACACACACACACACAGACAGACAGAGAGTCTCTGAACAGTCACACACACACACAGGGGCAGTGAAGGGAGGGGGCAAGAGAAAGGAGGCAGCTGGGTCACACTCGCACACACACGAATAGGAGCCCTAGCAAATATTTACAGTGAAAAAGGTACAGAAGACCTGATAGACTAGAGCAACATAACCGAACATGAGCGTTATGGCACCAAAAAGGACACGTTAGATACGCATATATATAAGATGCTTCTTGAAAATAAAACACTCAATAGCTTGAACTTTATAGCTTGAATGATCAGTGGAACATTACTTTGATGTCACCACATTGATCTAGACTTTTCCTCATTTCTGCCAAACACATACGCTTTATCAGTATTTAGATAAACTTAAACAATGATGAACTAAAACAATGTGATTGAACAAACACAAGATGTGTCTCCACTACAAATTTGCACAAATGTTTTGCAATATTTGATAAATGTTGATAAAAAACTATTGTGAAATGATGGCATTTCCATTAACCGATGTTACTATATCAAGCAGCAACTTTCCGGTCTCACTCTGAAACCAACAAGGAAGTGACTAAAACTGCAATTCATCGACTGGCCGCTAGAGGCTGGCTCCAAAAGGGAAGCAGAAAAAAATATGTTTACAGTAGGGTTGCCACCTTCAGCGAGCCAAAATAAGGGACACCCATTCACGACACCCCCCCCCCCCAACCCCCCCCAAAAAAAAAAAAAAGGGGCACAAATAATCAGTGAGGAACTCATAGTAGAGGTCTACACGGAGGACCCGAGACCCAAGGACCCAACCTACGGGTTCGGGGCTATATTTTAAATGGTCAGCCGGGTCCGGGTCGGGTCCCAATCTATTACTTCGGGTCCCGGGTCTGTTTAACATTGTGTGTAATACCCGAGTCAATCAGACTCGGAGAACACCCGGCCGTTATCAGAGTCAGTCAGCGCTGTGTGTGTGTTGTTTTGTAACTTTCAACTTTAAATTGAAAAACACGAGGGACATCATCAGAAGCAGGGTGGGCGGAGTTAATGCACACGCATGGTGATAATGGATACCTTCATGAGTGATGTGAGTTATTATTGATTATTTTTTTTATAATATTATGAATGAACCGTCTTGGTGTTATATCTAATATTTTTGCTCAGACTCTCAGAGAGCACAGAGATGATAGCAAACAAGTAAAGCTAACGTCAGCAGCCATGGCACTGGACGAGCAATCGTTATCAAATAGGCTAACAGTCTAAATTATTATGCAAGTTGACTCGAAATACAAATGCAAAACTGCAAAGTCGCATTTGTCATCCGTCACCGTGACAGTAAGTGGACTTTTGAAACTGGAATAATGAGTGGTTTACGCATTTCAATTGGCAAGAGAGGAATAAAACGGATGGAAGGAGGATTGTGTGCATCACAGTCAGGTACAAGGGAGAAGGCTTCTTACATTAGGTAAGACAAAAAGTTAAATTTTCGCAACTTGTTTATCGACTTGTTAATAGCAATTTGCTGTGGAATATGTGCCGATCGGGTCCAGTCAGGTCTGTGTCTTCCCAGCTGGGTTCAGGTCCATCGTTCAAATAATTGACGGTCCGTGTCGGTTCCGGTTAGTACATTTTTGACATATCTCGGTTCTGCACGGGCCCGGGTCCAACTTTCAAAATAATAGACGGGTCCGGGTCGGTTCAGTGTAGCACATTTACGGGTCTCTTACGAATTTTTGGACCCGTGTAGACCTCTAACTCATAGCTCAACAATACACTATGAGAAAACATGCTCATGTATGTAAATGATTCATTCTTATTAGCCTTTTTTTGACAGTTCTGCAGCTGTTACCTGGATTAGATTAATTTAAATTTTGTATTAATTTGCTTAAATTAGGACTACATTAAATCTAAATAATTTAGCATTTTTTTTACTTTTTAAAATGTCAAATTGTATATGACATATGATTATTTATTATGTATATATTTATGATTATTATAAATGATAAATGAATATATAGGGTCTAACATAATTTATAATCATTAATTCATCTGTCTAATAATGTCTAAAAATATAATAATTATGTCTATCAAGCTCTAACAGACTATCCAAATTTAAATAAAACAGTAGGGTTATGCCTTTAGAAGCACAGATGTGTCTGTCACTTTAAAGGAATGGTTCACCCAGAAATGAAAATTCTGTCATAATTTACCCAGGTTGTTCTAAATTTTGTATTAATTTGCTTAAATTAGGACTACATTAAATCTAAATAATTTAGCATTTTTTTACTTTTTAAAATGTCAAATTGTATATGACATATGATTATTTATTATGTATATATTTATGATTATTATAAATGATAAATTAATATATAGGGTCTAACATAAATTATAATCATTAATTCATCTGTCTAATAATGTCTAAAAATATAATAATTATGTCTATCAAGCTCTAACAGACTATCCAAATTTAAATAAAACAGTAGGGTTATGCCTTTAGAAGCACAGATGTGTCTGTCACTTTAAAGGAATGGTTCACCCAGAAATGAAAATTCTGTCATAATTTACCCAGGTTGTTCTAAACCTGCAAGTTATTTCTTCTGTTGAACACAAAATAAGATACTTTGAAGAATGTGGGTAACTAAACAGCTGCTGGTTCTCAGTAACTTCCATAGTAGAGAAAAATACTATCAGAGTCATTGGGGACCAGAAACTGTTTGGTATTTTCTATTATGCTCAACAGAAGAAAGACATTATTACAGGTCTGAAACAACTTGTGGGAGTGTAAACGATGACAAAATTTTAATTTTTGGGTGAACTATCCCTTTAAGTCAGACAGTCCACCGTGAGCAACTCAAATGCTTCTCTGCAAACTGCGCATTCATCATTAGATACGGGATAGACCCATTGATAACTTTCCTGTTCAGCTCTACATCTGGAGAGTCTTGTGTTCAAAGGGCAGATGTGAGCTCTAGATGTTTTAAACCATGCAGGTTTAGCGCATGCTGTGCTCATCGCCATGGAAACAAAGACCAAGATGAGCTTCTCTAACTTCTTATGAAATTAATTTAATTATAATTGCTATTAGCATTATAAACCGTGCAAAATACTTATTTGTTGATTCAGCTTGTTGGCCTTTGTAAAATACGGGACAAATCGCGTCCCGTATTGATTTGATACGGGACTCATCATTTTACCTTTAAATACGGGACAATTACGTATTTTAAGTGACGGGTACAAAAAGTGTTTTTTTGTGGTATATAGCTAATTTTGCCCTTCATGACAACTGTGAGGGG